>NC_053449.1:26078661-26296214 GCF_007990345.1 Gossypium hirsutum
ATACATGTTCCAAGGCCTTGATTAGTCGATATGTTTGATGTTGAATTAGTATATCAGCTTATTATGATGAAATTTAAAATGTGTAGTAATGCATGAGATATTAGTGATGTGGAAGAAAGACTTGCTTCAATCCAATTTGATATGGGCCAGTGATATTCCTCAAGTTTATGTTGTTTTATTTATATTGGTAAGTAAATTAAAATAAATAAGAAAGGAATAAAAAGGAAGAATAATAAATAGGAAAAGGAGTTCATTTTTTTTTTTCTTATGCGGAGTGAGAGAGAGGGATTTGGATTGGCTGGAGATGGCTAGAATGAGTATGTATGAATGATTCTTGAAAATCTAGCATGTTTGAGATGGTTGTTCAAATTCTACTCATCCTATAGATTAGACTTAGATTTTGAGGTTGAAATTCGCCAGAAGCTGAAATCTTAGTAGATGGTTATGTCATTAAATGGATAGTAATGTAGGTATAGTGGTGGTTAATTGCTTTTAACTTGAAGTTGAGGTTAAGGGGTTAATATTGCCGAATCTATTAGGGGTGGAGGATTGTGTTCATTGTTATATTGATAGGTAGAGGTTGTAATGAGGTTGAAATTGTTGAATTGTTAGCTTGTAACTAATGAAGTAATCGGCCATATGGGTAAAAATGGGAGTTCATTTTATTGTTGTTTCATTTTTGTGAGAAATGGGTCAATATTCATGAGATGAAATGTGTGATTAGATAAATTAAAGTAATAGTATAGTTATGAATATATAATATACATATTCGTCATTAGGAGCTTATGTGATGTTGAGTTAAGCTTTGCATATTCGGTATATATATATATATACATATATATGTAGCCATTCGTGATACTACCTTAGGACTATGTATATATAACGACAAAAGAATGGGAAAAACTAGTAAGGGTGAAGGTCGAATGAGCTATAGGTGGTGTGGATGACTTTTATACATGTGGGTGTGTGTATGCCATTTAGTTGGTGACATTCGGCATTTCTTAATTAACATTAGAGATGAGTGAATGAAATCGGCATGTGTGTTGTGGAAATGCCGAATGTGAATTTGGATACATTGAGTAATGTATGTGCTTTAAATGATGGAATGGATGGATGCTTTAAATGTGTTACGAACAATTATAAGTTAAATTAAGGGTTGCTAAGTTACATTGTCATTGCCGAATATACAACATACATATGCATGTGCAATTGAAGAATGAATGTTTAGCAAGATGGTTAAACTAGTTAAATTATTGATTTAGCTCAAGGAGTTAAAGGAGGTGAATCGAGCAAAGGCAAAGAAAAGGTTATCGAGTAGCCGAGTTGGAACCGTCTTACCCAACACGAGGTAAGTCATTAAGCATGTAGTTGGCATTATTTCAAATGGTCGTAATGTTTATGTATTGATGCTGAATGGAATGAATAAATATACATATATATATGCATGTACGGATGTGATAATGAAATTGTTGAATGGAAAGAAAAGAGGTAAGATGTACTGAGTTGTTGATCTCGGCACTAAACGTGCGGGTATAACCATTTACGACCATGAGATTGGCGCTAAGTGCGCGGGATTAAATTGTACAGCACTAAGTGTGCGATTTGACTATGTTGCACTAAGTGTGCGAAATGAATATGATGCACTAAGTGTGCGATTTGACCATGCGGCACTAAGTGTGCGAGTTTGACTATGTAGCACTAAGTGTGCGATTTGATTACGTAGCACTAAGTGTGCGAGTTGATTATGTAGCACTGAGTGTGCGGACTCAATATACATTCGTGAATCATTATGGACACTATGTGTGCGACACTATTGAGTCGATCGCGGACAGCGGATCGGGTAAGTGTCTTGAGTACATGGCTAATAGGTGCTATGCTTATACTTGGTGTTGAGCTCGGTAAGTTTGAACCTATGTGACAATATACTTGAAGTCACGTACATAAATTTATCGTAGGATGGGTGAAAGGCCGTTTAGTCGTTGATTGTAACGAAAATAAATTGATTTATGAAAATGCTTCAATGTCCTATTGATGAGTATATGGAATGTGAATGCATGAATTGATATGAAATTGAATCGATAGGTTGGAGGAACTATGGTATGGTTCGGTATGGATGGAGTAAATTGTCTCGTTCCATTTTTTTTCCTCTTGTGATAATGTTATTGATGGATGGTAGTGCATTGCTTATGACTTACTGAGTTATAAACTCACTCGGTGTTTCCTTGTCACCCATTATAGGTTGCTTGGACTCATCTATTTTTGCGGGGTCAGGCCGTCATCGAAGTCATCACACCGGATAGCAAGTTTGGTACTTTCTTCTTAGTTGGCTTAGAAGAACATTTTGGCATGTATAAGCTATTACGTTGTGTTTGAACTTTGGCATGTAAACTTTAAGCCATGCGAAAATGGCACGAATGTTCGATTGAGTTGGATCAAGGGTAGGCATGAAATGGACCTAGTTACTTCGTAACAGATGCTGGCAGCAGCAGTGTCATGAGATTGAAAATCACTAAAAATAGTAGGAGTGGAATTAATGATGAATAAATTATGTAATCGAAGCTCGATGAGTCTGTTTTCATGAGGAAGTAACGAAAAGATCATATGGGCAGTATATTAAGAGATAATCAGATTTTTGTGGACAGGGCCAGAACGGTTTCTGGATTCCCTGCTCCGACTTTGGAAATTCATTATAAATTAACCAGAGATAATTAGGGGTCATACCATATATGTATAGATTCCTCTCTGAGCCTAGTTTTCATAGAAACAAACGGCATCAGTATTGAAGCCCGTGCAGGGAGATATCCAAGTCGTAATGGGCAAAGGTCAGTGTAGTCGACCCCTGCAACATGGGAGACTTTGACTAATAAACTGTACTAATTGGCCTGTCCAAAATTCTAGAAAAAAATACATATATGGCACATGAGTCTAGTTTCTGGGAAAATTACGAAACCGATTTTCGAGTTACGAAACTCAAGATATGATTTTAAAACGACTAGTACACAGATTGGGCAGTGTCTGGAAAATAAATTTTATAAGGGGTTAAAGTCAGTTAACACCTCGTGTTCGACTCCGGTGTCGGTTTCGGGTTCGGGGTGTTACAAGTGTACTGTACTGGTAAGGTTGCACGGGTCGCCAAGACGACTGTGACCTACTGATGGCTTTATGTCATTTATTTACTGACAGCTTTGCTACAATACTGTTTAGTGCCGCAACCGATGCTAATCTTGGTGTGTCTGGCTGGGTGGGTCGATTTATCCCCACATGGAGTGTTTGGTAAGACGGAGTGGTGTGTAGAGGCTGGATTGGGTAGGATTTCTAATTGCATATCTGCACTGATTAATGATTTTGTACGTTACTACATCGATTAATGATATTACATATTGTTCACTGTATGACTGATATCTATTACTGTTATGGGTCAAGGCCCCACTAATACTATTACTGAAATATGGCAAAGGCCCTACTGATGACTGGCATTGTGATAGGCTCAAGCCCAATCATTTACTGCTATGGGAAAGGGCTTGGCCTACACTGAACTAGATTGTTGCTGTAACGGGCTTAGGCCCAAACTACATTTATCTACTGTTTAATTGACTCTTTGCTTGTTAGGGATTACACACTGAGTTTCGTAAACTCACCCTTTCCTTTTAACTATACAGGTAATCCTCAGCCATAGGCGATTTGGTGCTGCGAGGGACTCAGAGGTGGCCACACAACTGCAGTTGTTTTACACTTGCTTTTATTTTAAGTTTAAAGTTTGTGTTGGATTTGTTTATGTAATAAGGCCATTATGTTTGTTTAAATTTTAACTGGGCTTTTGCTTACTTATTTTAAATTGCTAGTTTAGGAGAAGACGAGTTCTCAAAATAATTACTGTTTTCAAAGACACAAAAATTAAACATTAGAGTTTCAAAAGCTTCCGCAATTTTAGATCAACCTTATATATCAATGGACTTGATGGACAATATATTAGTCTTTCAATTGGTTTTCTCATTTTCAATTAGACTAAGGACATGTTTAGGTTCACCTACTAATAGAAGTTGTCTTTTTGTATTACGATTGGACCACGTAATACCGCTTATATTAGTTAAACATTAGAGAACTAGTGAGAAACACTTGCTTCCATTTTGCTTTGCGTGGAAAAACCATGTGAGGACAATATATGAAGTATTAATGTAATTCATGAATAATTTTATTGATCAATCTATTCAAAAAATTACAACTATATTAGATGAAAATACTACACTTAGGGCACCAGATCCAACAGTTTCCACCTTCCATCTTAAGAAAAAGAACTATTGAATTCTTTACTAGTCGAATGCAAAGACGTATTTGCTTGGTCTATCGCTAATATGCCAGACATTCACCCCTCTACCATTCAACACCCTTTGAAGGTCGAATCCTAGTGCTCAACCAGTAATGTAGAAGAGGCATTTTCCCTAAAGACAATAGTAGCAGAAAGACAATAAGTCCCTCTCCAATCCTAAATGTAGAATTCAAATATCGTTACATGTTCGATACCTAACAATGAATGAATCGTCCCGATCTCTCCCCTTTTGCAACAAGAGCCTCTGACACCTTAGGCCTCGGTCGTGCAGTAGCCTCATACACCATCGGTAGTGTAGGCCATCCCGTGGTGCGGGGTCATCGGGCACCATCGGCACTTTTGATGTATAGAAGCATCGGGTAGCATTGGCACCTTGGTGCATCGATTGTGCGGGAGGGTCGAGCACCAAAGCTAAACTTGGGTATCTATTGGTGTGGAAGTGTCGGACAGTAGGGAAGTGATATTGAGTGAACTGGGCTCATCCACAAGGTCACTTACATGGATTAGGTTTAGATGTCAAATGTTGTGCTGGTGCCTAAGTTTGGATATAAACAACAAATGTGTGCAGATTTCATGAATATGAATAAAATATGCTCGAAAGATAGCTTCCCTCTACCTTTAATTGCTCAGCTGGTTGATGCCTCGACAGTTTAGAAATTCATGAGCTTTATGGTGTTGAATCTGGTGCCCTAAGTGAAGTATAGTTTTCTATGTATACTTGTATTTTTCGAATAAAATGATTTAATAACATATCCATTAATTACATTAATACCGTTTGTATATTGTCGTCAATATTTTCGCATGCAAAGTAAAATAGAAGCAAATATTGGCTCATTGATTAACTAACATTTAACTAATACTAAGTGACATTATGTGGTCAGATCGTAATACGAAATGGCAGCTTGTATTACTAGACGAACCTAAATATGTCATTATTCTAATTAAAATAAGAAAATTAGTTAAAAGGGCAATATGTCATCTACCAAGTCCAATTGGGGAGATGATTTGTCTTGAGCATCGAAGCGGATGACTCCTAAAAGATAGAGATGTAGATGTGATTGACTAGAGTAATAGTAAATTAAACAAGACCTAAGTAGAATAAATCCTAGATCCTGAGTGGATGATGGACTATGTATGCATGACTTGTATACTTTATTTAAGTAAAAGCCTGAATTCAAATATATAAGGAACTGAAAGCTGGTGCGTTAGGCATACAACTTTTGTAGTATGTAACATCATTCATGATCTGCTATAATTCGTTGTGGCAAATTAGAGTCTTTTCGGCATTTAATGAGCTATTTTTTAATTGTTTTAGGTTATTTTGTTACATTTTTCATTTTAGTAGTTGTAAACTCTAAATTATATAGCTTTTTTTATAGTTTTTATATAACCTTTTTACTTAGAATTTATATTAATCCCCAGTATTTGGATATTTAATTGGGTGATTTTTTCATATTGAGACAATGGGCATAGTTTTAGTAAAGTATGCAAGTTGATGAATTTATGTCTTAATTTTGCATAATTTAACTATATTACGCTACATGCTAATATTTGTGCTGAAATTGTTGTAGATGAACCATCGAATTAACAAGTACAAGAGCTATTTAATATAAAATAAACATAAGTTAATTTTTACTCCATTTAGATAGTGAGCACATTAAATTGGAGTCACAAATTTAATTAAACCAAATTTGGAAGATGGTTACTGAAAAGATTGAAGTATGCTTTAAATTGGGTTGTCAAAACCATCCAACATGGGGGAGAATGGCCCAAATTCAGAAAAGCTATCAAGAGTAGCCCAAATTAGCTTTGGGAAAAATAATTTGGAGGTCTATGCACTTGTGAAAGAATCAGAAATCAGTTCCTAACTAATACCCAAGAACATTTTGCCACTCTTGGCCAACCTTGGGGAACATTTTGCGAAGGAGAAAATACAAGGATCAGAGGAAGCCACTGTGACTGATTTCTAGAAGACTGCCAAAATCATTCAAAGTTTCTTCCTCCTTTTCTTTATTTTTCTTAGCTATTCAACATGTTCACAAATTGTTTTAGTGTTTTTTCCATTAAAAATGATAGCTTAATTTTGTTTTAGCTGGAATGGTTACATTAATTTGACAAAGTTCGTTTGATTAAATTTTATGATGTTTTGTGCCTCAATCATTCATTCGTCCAATTAAAATCATTTATGCACTTCATGCATTAAAATATGTTTGAATGCATTAGAATTAGTTGATCGATCCTAACTAGATGAAAATTAACGGACACAATAATTAGAAGGTGCATGCTTGATTTAAATCTTAACCAAATTAAATTTAAGGTTTGTAATAACTCGAAAAAGCTCTATTGCCTAGCATAGCTTTAAGGTTTATGTGATTAAATTGTTTCAAACCTAACCCATCCCATTTACTTCACATAAATTCAAAGGAATCCTTAGTTAAATATGAACATAGAAATAAACATGTTTTTCTAAGTATAATGTGACACCCCAAACTCGACGGGGACAGATCGGCTCGAATTCGAAGCGTTACATTAGCGACCTAAGTGACTCTCCAGCTAACAACCACCAAAGACACACCCTGACCTTATAACACCTCCATCTTATCTGAATATTAGTTATCTATTAACACAAAAGCAAATTATGAGCTAATTTTAAACTTTCCTAGGTAATTTAACTTAAGGGCATTTCTTCAATGTACCACTTATGGTAAAACTAACCCAATTTAGATCTAAATATTTACCGACCTTCTTTTAGTCAAAAATATGCAAGCCTAAAAATTTCAACTTAAATTGAGTTATTTGCTATGTCTAATTCAAATTTTACTATTAGGGACTAAATTGTAATAAATACCAACTATCAGGGCCTATTCCAATTTACAAATTAAGTGTGTTTCTAGCGCATTTTTTACCCATTACGAGACTAATCCTAAATTATTACCAAGTTTCCTTATCACTTTTTCCTTTTCTTTTTTGATTTGTTTGGAAAATTTCTTCCTTCAATCTTACTCGGTGCAGGAAAGGACAGAAACATCTCAAGGAACAATGAACAAACGAACATGATGAGGAATCCAATGACTTATACAAGGTTAAGGGTTCCTAAACTCAACTTTTACTGTTCCATTAAACTTATTTCCTTAATATTTCATTTGTTAGTAAGATTAAACATCATGCCTCCTAGAAAGGTTCAAAGAACTAATGAACCGAAATCATCGACGGTTCCTAACCCCTCTTATTTTTCAAACCTGAACGTGGGAAAATATTTTTTTGAACTTCAAGTGAAAACCTTCATCCAAGAGAGGGGATTTGATTATTAGTGATTCTTTGTACAAAAATATGACTTTTGGTTAGATATCATAGGTGGGAACGTTTTGGATGATACCAAAAGACATTGCTGTGGTCCCTGTTGTTCAAGAGTTTTACGCATCTTTACGAGACCAAGAGTCTAGGAGCACTAAAGTCCATATATGGGAAACGGTAGCTGTGTAAGTAACCCCTCGAATCATTTGTGACTTTTATAATGCCCCATACTATGAAAAAGATTTTATTGATGAAATTGACTTAGAATATTTTCAAGACATAGGTATGGATAACATTATAAAATTTTTAACTAAAGGAAGGGGAGAATGCAAATATTACCCAGGTACCAATATCCTAACTTCTTTTCATCAAGCTATAATGTTTCCTGAAGCTAAAATATGGATTCAATTCTTATGCACATGAGTTGTTCCTGCTTTTAAATGAATCTAATGTCAATACTTTCTGAGTTGTTCTACTTTATGCTATTTTACAGAGAAAACAAATATGCATTGGGAAATTGATTTACCAAAATATGAAGAGATGTGCCAATGGTAAGAAAGTGGGAGTTTTCTTCCCCCACTTAGTGACGGCTTTATGTAGAAAAGTAGGTGTTCAATGGAATCCACAGAACAATCAATGAAGCCATCCCGAAGCATCATCAATGACACTATGTTTACACAATATATTGAACTTCAGGCCAAGCAAATAAAGGAGTGGAACAAACACCAATAAGAGGCGACAACAACTTCAACTTCGCCTCAAAGGAAAAAAATCAATAGCTTAACAAGAAGTTGGAGAGAGTAGTCATCCAATGCTGGACTGAATGATACATTGGATGTAGGAATTGGGCCCAATCTTTCAAGATTTTACATGATAGAACAATATTAAGGTTCCTAATTATACGCCAGATATGTTTGGGCTGACACATCCTGAGAAGAAGGAAGAGGCGCATGAAAGTGAAGAGGAAAGAGAGGATGAACTGGAAGAAGGATATGATGAGATGGATTTTGAAGATGATTAATTCTTAGTTTTGTTTTTAAATATTTATTAATTTGGGATGATTTTTAATATATTTAGGTTGTTAGGAGTAGAAGTAATAGTATAGTTGTTATTTTGTGTTAAAATTTCTATGTAGGAACCCCATATGGGGAGGCACAACAATTAGAGCTTGCAACAAGTAATAGAGGAAGCACCCACGAATAACCTATGGAATTATCACGATCAATCGGGTAACTTCTTTCCTTACCTTTTTAATGGCTACACCTTAAGGACAATGTGTTATCTAAAGTGTGGGAGTAACTTCTTTCCTTATTTTCTTGTCATTTGTGTGCTTGAGGTTGTAGAAATACAAGTGATTGGTTAGGAGCATGTACATAGGTTGCTTGTATTTACAATAAATTTGGCACGAGGATTGGTGATTTTAAATTTTTTATTATTAGACTATTAAGTTCTATATATTACATTATAAATAGGCATTAAAGCAACTGAATGTACCAAACGATATGGAGAATACAAGGAAACGATGATGCTAGTATGAATGATAATTTGTTGAATTTGTGGTTGTTTGGTTGATTAGAGTTGTGAATATTGAGATACCTAGAGATGACCTAAGGCATAGTTTGGAATGCACCAAGAGCCAAAAAGCTATCCCTATTATTTATCTTTAGTACCTATTATTTGAGCCAGAAAATACTTCTTGATGAATCTTTATACAAAACCTGAGCCAAAATATAAATTTTTACTTATCCTTTTCTGTTGGTCATGAACTACACAGCTATAGACATCTAGCCATACGTATTGAGGGTTAAGTTAATGCGTTATGGCAGATTTTGTAAAAATAGAGTGAAATAGGAGGGATCAATGTGATATAGTAATTATAGGTTAGCCAATATGTGCAAGAAAATAAAAATTCAAGAAGAAAATCAAAACGAGTAGAAAAAATACTTGAAAAGTAAATACATTTATGGGGAGATGTATTGAAAAAGAAAAGAATGTGTCAAAGTCAAAAAAGCAAAAAAAAACTAATTCATAAATGTACAAAAACTCGTAAGCTAACCGTTATTGTTATATTATGCTATGACTTCTTATGTGGAGAAATAAGGAAGGTGAGAAAAGGAGCCAAAAGGCAGTGAGCGGGAAAGGTTACTAAGGGGCAGAATAGGGGATAATGTGATGTGTCAAACTATTTTTGTGCTTGAAACTATTTGATGCTTGCTATTCCTGAAATCCATACATGTCCTAAGCCTCAGAACGTTACAAGCTGAAAAGCCCTATGTGATCTAGGTAGACTTATTCACAATTTGAAATCATACTGAATATTACATTTATGATTGTTTGTATTCTACTAGGATAATCAAAGTACTTGTATAATTTATTGATGGATTACTACATTTAAGACCCTTAATGCTTGTATGCTTTGTAATATACTGAACTTAGGTGTTTGATATCAAAAGTGGTAAGTTAGTTATATGTCATACCAAGATTATATGCAAATATGAAATACCTATTCATGTGCTCCAAAGCTAACATTTGTACCGTACTTGCTCAAGGGTCGTCTTTTCATTTATTTATTTTTTTGTTTGTGTTGCTTAAGGATAAGCAATGACTTAAGTGTGAGGGATTTTGGTCTATCATAATTTGGTGTAGCATATTAAACTAGTTTTCACACTTCAGAAGCTTGAATACGAGCACTTTAGTTAGAGTTTAGTTAAGTTTTCGTACATTTATTTAAATTTAATAAATTATGTTATTCGAGTCTTTTATTGACCTTAGGGGTCGAATGAGGCCTAAAGGTGAGCTAATATACCTTGTGAGTGTGTAGGAGACAATTAGAAGGCGCATTAACTCAATACTGGTGATTTGTCATAATTCAGTGTAGCAGATTAAACTAGTTTTCGTATTTGAGGAGCATGAATGCAATCATTTTTGTTATGTTTTAGTTAAGTTTTTTTAGTTTTATTTACATTCAATAAAATGCACAAATTGAGTCGTTTATTGAACTTAGGGACTGAATGAGGCCCAAGGGTGAGCTAACGCACTTTATGAGTGTGCAAAAGACCACTAGAAGGCGTCTTAAATGAGTACTGGTCACTATGTTGCAACATAGATTATTCAATGTGGCAACATAGGGAACAAAATGGAGAAAATTCAAGTCTATCTTTGATGTCGCGACACAGACTGAGGGTGCCATGACATACCCTTGAAGATAGCTGAAGAGGAGTATACTAATTGCTATGTCGCGACACAAGCCTTAGGATGTCACAACAACGACTCTATGAAAGAAATTAAATACGAAGCAGGGGCATTTTGTTTTGCACAATCAAACTTTAAACTCAAGGATGTTAGCTAACCTAGGGTTAAAGACGATAGCCACCTAAAAGCTATAAATAGGCTTATTTGGCATATGTTATAGGCACCATTCCTTTAGCCTAGATACTCTCTATAACATTTAGTTTAGTTTTCTTTCATTATTAGGTTTTAGATTTTTTGTTCTTGTTGATTTCAAGAGATCAGAATTGTGGGCGCATTCAAACTCTATGTATTCATGCTTAATTTCAATACAATTAGGCTATTTCATTTACATTATCTTTTTGATTTAATTAGCATGCTTTCTCTTTATATCTATTTCATATTGTCTATGAAAGCCATGAGGAACTAGCCTAAAATTGGTATTGCCCATTTGTGAACACTTTCACCTTAAGTCAATCTAGACTATGAGGTCAAAAGATAAATAGTTCTTGCTGACTCGTATGTTAGTTGAAGACTGAAAGATCCTGCTAGGGTAGCGACTAGTTGATTGACGAGGAACTCGAAGCAATAGGTGATAGGGTTTACCGAAGGGAGCTAATCACCCATAATCGATATTTGATTTACTGTATTCTTCTATCTCATGAATTTTATTTATTATGTTATTTCATTTTATTATTTTAAAAACTCTAAAAACCTTCCTTTTATATTCTTGTACTATAATTTATTTAAAGTACTAATTAGATTTTTTAGTGTTTAAGTTAGAATTGATCTAGCGCTCGCCTCTCTTGGGTACGATCCTCGAAGTACTCACTTACTTCATTATAAAACTATATTACAACCCAACCCGTATACTTTCAAATATCGCCTTGTCATTCTATATTTTATTGCAGTATTCATACTCTAGACGTTAGTACGTCTGGAGACGGTCAAGTTGTTGGCACCGTTGCCGAAAAGACAATGTCACTAGATTGATTTTAATTTTTGCATTTTAAAGGAATAATTAGGAAATTTGTAGGTTATAGTTAGGACTTTCAATTTATTTAGTTAATTAACACTTCTAATATTTGTTTTTAGGAATCCTATACACCGTCAACCAAGTAATCAGTCAGCACAAATCCATGAATGACTTTTATTTTATGTGGTCCGATGAAGACTTCGATTATGATGAAGATATTTATGAAGAAAGAGTTTATGAAGATTGGGAGATCCAGGAGAATCAAGGATTACTAATGCTTGAATTAAGTCAACTCCGAGAAGATCACTTTGATTCTTTTACGAGATTATAGACTCATTTAGATTATCTACTAAAGTAAGTTGTCTTTGTTGCAATGTAAACTTTTTTACAGTGTCACTTATCATCAGTTTGAACTTAGACAATCAATGAACTAATATTTGCTTGTCGCAATTTCACTATGCATGAAAAAATTGAAAGATAGAAACACAATACATAATAGTGAAATGTGAAATTAACTTTATTTATTTATTCATCATTCAAATACATAGAAAATGATTACATATTTACTACACTATGGGAACATTTCCCAACACTTCATGCATTTACTTTCTTCGAAGAAGGAAATCTTCCTGGATTCTTACTTGCTTACTGTAAGAGATATCCCATGACTAATTCCCATGACACATCTTACCCCAAGGACTACATATAACCACATAAAATTGTCTTTGGAAAATAGTCTCCATTGCGGGTTGTTAATAGCGTTTTATCCTTATGAACTCAGACTTGAAGTACGATCCTTCTGGATCACTAAAGAGGTATCCTCTTGGCTCAATATAGAAAGCCTACTCATTCCCATCAATGGACAGATTGAACGATACATCATCTTGCCTTTAGTCTGCAATCGAGTATTCCACCCCTAGTGGTTAACTCTCGAAATAATTAATTTTTAGGCAAATTCATAACAACAAATCCCCTTTTTGTGGAACCACAAATTTAAGGCAGTCTTAGATGATTGAAGTATCTTTCAAATACAGTTTCTTCACTTCAGAAGTATAGGAGAATAACCTTGTATCAATTCCAGCAGAGCATGGCAGACTGCCATTTATATGATATGACGTCCTTACCATTATGTTGGAAAAATAGATTTGGAAAACGCTGCGGAAAATAAATTTAGGGAAAAACCAGATTTTTCAAAAATGATCCAAAATAAGATCTTGGTTGTGATATCTAAAATAATGAACACTTAATCAAATTTGTACTTTTTTATCCAACTAGGATGAGCTATTTGACCGAGTAGTATTCTTTGCTATCCTCAAGCTCATGTTTGTCGAGTGTGGGCTCGCTTCAAATTAGAAAATTTTTCACAAAAATTACCGGTAAGGTAATTTTGAAATTTCTCTAAACTGTTGGGTCAAGTTGTAAATCAGAAAAATATCTCTAGGAATTATCTGAAATAATCTCTTTAGAGAATTTTCTCTCTAAAACTTTTCCTTGAATTCAAGTGTGTGTAAATAATGACCCAAGGCTCTCTTTATATAGGGAGAGTTTAAAGAGTTCAACTATGATTAAACTTAACCACTATAATCTTAAATTAATATAATATTTATCAAGACAAATATTAGATTAAATTAATAGTAAATCTTATTAAAAATGATAGAATGTTTATCTACAAAATAAACATTAAACTTAATATAATATTACGATAATCACATTAATATTAAATTAATAAAATACTATTAAGATAAGTATTAAACTAAATTTAATATTAAACTATTAAAATAATATTATTTTTGGAATAGTTAATCTGAAATCAAATTCTCCAGTAAAGTCCCAATAGAACTGTAACTCTTCCACTGTTCAACCACTGACGACCAACCACTGCAGGCCACCGAGACGTCACCGTCACAGCCACCGGCACCGGCGTGTCTGGTGATGCAGGTGCAACACCCTTAAGGCACCCTGAGCCGATTCGGCTGCTGCCAGTTCAGTTTCGGTCAATGACGACTTGATTGGTCCGGCCTAGCCACCGGTTGGACCGTCGGCCTTGTTTCACATATCGAGTCCAGTTTGACTAGTTTTGGGTCTTGGTCTCAATTTTGGGCTCTTGGGCCCAATTTACGATATCAGGTCCAATTTTCAAGTTCAATTACCCATTGGTCCGATTGTCTGACTTAAAAATTAACTTTCAAAAATATCATATTAATTTTAATTGATTTGATTAATTTAATTTTACTTGATCAAAATTAATTTTTCAAAAAATCACTTAGATTTTCCACATTAATTTTTCAAGAAAATTATTTAATCAAATTTTTTTAGTTGAATAATTCTCATGACCACCTAATTTAATTTCACATCGAATAAATCGACTAAATTAAATTTTTTCCAAAGTCGTAGAATTTTCTTCTAATTCAAATACAGTTCGATTGAGCTTTTGTTGAGATAGCGAAGGGACCAGTCAGACATATAGAATTAGGCTCTAGTGATTGCAATTATATCCAGAAGTATTGTTCTGATAATTCACAATTACTTAATCATGGACCACAAGAAGTACCATGATTGAAAACTCCTTATTGTATACTCTTTACGAAAACAATTCATCCAACTGTTTTTTCTTGTGACCTCATCATGTGTATGTTACCCTCATATGATATCCTTGATTCCTTTGAGCTAAATCCATTTGCTCCATACAATCTTATTTTATCTCATTGTCACCATTGTGTCTTCTTAATGATTAATATTGTAACACCCCGAACCCGAGACCGACACCGGAGTCGGACACGAGATGTTAACAAACTTTGAAAATTTTTTCCAGACACTGCCCAGTCTGAGTACTAGTCGCTTCAAAAATCATATCTTGAGTTTCACAACTCGAAAATCAGTTTTGTGATTTTTCCCTGAAACTAGACTCATGTCCCCACCTATGTATTTTTTTCTAGAATTTTTGGTCGGGCCAATTAGTACAGTTTATTAGTCAAAGTCTCCCATGTTACAGGGGTCGACTACACTGACCCTTTCCCATTACGACTGGGATATCTCTCTGCACAGAGCTTCAATACTGATGCCGTTTGTTTCTATGGAAACTAGACTCAGAGAGGAATCCATACATATATGTTATGACCCCTAATTATCTCTGGTCAATTTATAGTGAATTTCCAAAGGCTGAACAGGGAATCCAGAAACTGTTCTGGCCCTGTTCCACAAGAACCCGAATATCTCTTACTGTACTGTTCCTATGATTGTTTCGTTACTTCCATATGAAAGTAGATTCATCAAGGTTCGATTACATAATTTATTCACTATTTAATTCCACTCCTACGAATTCTTGTGATTTTTCCAATCCACACCACTGCTGCTATCAGCTTCTGTTTTCAAAGTAACCTTACCTAATCTGGGGTTTCATGGACCAACTAGGGCCTTGTCATACATAAGCCCACATATGATCATACTTAGCCATTCTAGTGGCTGATCATTTGTTCAACACTTCCATTCCAACTATAGTTACATCATGAAACCATCTATACATTCATAAATACGAATGGTCTAATGCCATACTCCACTTCTACAAGCCATTTTCGCATGGCTGTACACTTATACATTTCATAAAGTACTCGAAAGACAACAATGGGTAGTCCTATACATGCCATATCAAAATTCAACCAAAATAGTACCCAAAAGAGCCTTGGATAGTGTGGGCGACTTCGACTTCAAGATCCCGAGTCCGATAGCTGGAGAACCAAAAATCTATAAAACAGAGGAGCAATGTAACGAGTAAGCAATTTATGCTTAGTAAGTTTGAGCAAGGAATTCCAGCATAAACAAAGAATATCACACATTTAGCTAAACGGAATATTTCATAATACGCAATTTATCGATATTAAACTTGCTTCACAACATTAACAACCCTTATGCACATACACAATAGACTAACTTAGCCGAAGGCCGATAGCTCGTTTATCAACTGAGCGAACATTTATTTGTAAGGGCTCGATTTAATTCAACACATACGTAACATATCCCCATATTGGGATGTTTTTCGAGTATTCGCTGGAATTTTACAGCAAGCTCATTCGTTACCAATTCACGTACCTTCGGGATTTAACCGGATATAGCTCCTCGTTCAAATGCCTTCGGGACATAGCCCGGTTTTAGTAACTCACACCATGCCTTCGGGACGTAACCCGGATTTAACAACTCGCACGAATGCCTTCGGGACTTAACCCGGCTTTAATAACTCGCACGAATGCCCTCGGGACTTAACCCGGATTTAGTATCTCGCACAAAGGCCTTCGGATCTTAGTCCGGATATATTCGCTTAGCACAAAGCCTTCGGGACTTAGCCCGGACAGCATTCAATTAATCATGCACATCTAACAATAATTCATGGTACATTCATATCTCATTTTCGTTTACGAAACTCAAACATAAGGCACATATTGTCCTTGCACATTCGGCTCAATAGCCACACATAGAGCATGATTTAATCACATCGAAATTTAAGCTCTCTTACTCAAGAACTTACCTCGGGTGTTGTCGAACGATTCCGCTAGCTATTCAACCACTTTTTCCTTCCCTTTATCGGTTTTATTTCCCCTTTGCTCTTGAGCTTAATCAAACAAATAAATTGATTTCATCATTTAGGCATCAAAAGATGAACACAAGGCACTTAGCCCATATTTATACATTAGACATTAAAGTCTCATACATGCAAAAATCATGCATCAACACAACATATTAGCTAATTTCTTTGCCCTTGGCCGAATATGCATGTCCATTTTTGGGGTCGATTTCAACACTTAATACACACATATACACACTAGTAAAGCATCCTCCCCCTTTTCATCAATTTAACACATGCATTGCTCATTAACATGCAAAGTTACATTCAGCCTTAGCACACATCTTGCTAGCCGATTCTTCTCCATTTAGCAACCAATGCACATATGTGCTCACACAAAAAAAATGCTAAAAAGGAGGTTCAAGAATCATCAAGCCATCATCACATGCATCATTAACAAGCTTCATATTTTGCATGCAATGGCATTAACACAACCTCCACCTAGGCCGAATCTTAACTCATCCTCATGCCTCATCACCACAACATCAAACATCAACCAAGAATGATTCATCCATGGTCAAGTGCCATTTCCATCACATAGCAAGATTTAGACCATGGGTTAGGTAGAACTCAAGCTAACAACTAAAACATGCATGCCTCTCATGGAACATCATCAAACATACCTTAGCCTAGCTACATGCATGGCCGAATCTCTTCACCTTTCTTCTTCTTTCCTCCTTAAAATTTTTGGCCAAGGATGAACCAAAGGATGAGAAAATTTTTCTTTGTTTTTCTTTCTAGTTTTTGGCAAGCATGAAGATGAGAAAAGGATGAACAAAATTCCCCCCTTTCTCTTCTTTAGCTCACGGCAATGGGGGGACAAACACTACACACACATTTTTTTTTTCTTTTGTTTTCCATTTCTTTATTACCCATACTCCTTATTTTATTCTTCCACTAACAAAACATGTTTCATGACATGTTTTACCCATCCTTCCTTGTCATGGCCGGCCACTACTCATTAGGGGGGGAATTTGACATGCAAGTCCCCCCCTTTGTCCACATGCACTAATAGGTCCTCACACATTGACTTATCACATTTTAGAATTTTCTCACATAAGTCCTATTGACTAAATTCACATGAAATCAACCAAATTGAAGCTTGAAATTTTCACACATTCATAATTACATATTCTACACAATAAGTATCACATTCAAACATTTCGGTGACTCGGTTTAGCGGTCCCGAAACCACTTCCCGACTAGGGTCAACTTTGGGCTATCACAACTCTCCCCCACTTAAGAAATTTTCGTCCCCGAAAATCTTACCGGTAAATAGGTTTGGGTATCGTTCTTTCATCGAGCTCTCGGTCTCCCAAGTTGCTTCCTCGATCCCGTGTTTGAGCCATAACACCTTTACTAGCGGAACTCTTTTGTTTCGCAACTCCTTCACTTCACGAGCTAGGATACGCATCGGTTCTTCTTCATAGCTCATGTCGACTTGAATTTCAACCTCTGATGGGCTAATTATATGCGATGGATCAGATCGATAGCGTCGAAGCATCGAAACATGAAAGACGTCATGAATCTTTTCAAGCTCCGGGGGCAAAATCAATCTATACGCAACCGGACCAACTCGTTTGGAGATTTTGTACGGCCCAATGAATCTTGGGCTCAACTTGCCCTTACGGCCGAACCTGAGTATCTTTTTCCAAGGTGAAACCTTAAGGAACACTTTGTCTCCCACCTGATACTCGATGTCTTTTCGTTTCAAATCTGCGTACGATTTCTGACGATCCGTGGCTACCTTCAGACTTTCACGGATTACCTTTACTTTCTGTTCAGCATCTCTAATCAAATCAACTCCGAAAATTTTGCTTTCACCAAGCTCGGTCCAAAACAATGGTGTACGGCATTTACAACCGTACAAAGCCTCGTAAGGTGCCATCTTAATACTTCATTGAAAACTATTGTTGTAAGCGAATTCAATCAAAGGTAAATACCGTTCCCATGAACTACTGAACTCGAGGATGCAACATCTCAACATATCCTCAAGTATCTGAATTATCCTCTCGGATTGACCATCGGTTTGGGGGTGAAAAGTAGTGCTAAAATGCAGCTTGGTACCCAGAGCTTCTTGCAATTTCTTCCAAAATCGTGAGGTGAATCTCGGATCTCTATCTGACACGATAGAAACAGGTACCCCGTGTAATCTCACAATTTGATAAACGTACAATTCAGCTAGTTTCTCCAATGAAAAATCCGTACGTACGGGGATGAAATGAGCCGACTTAGTCAGTCTATCAACAATAACCCATATCGCATCCTTCTTACTTGCTGACAAGGGCAGTCCGGACACAAAGTCCATTGTGACTCGATCCCATTTCCACTCGGGTATCATGATCGGCTGGAGTAATCCTGAAGGCACTTGATGTTCCGCTTTCACTTGTTGACATATTAAACATCTCGAAACAAAGTCAGAGATGTCCCATTTCATACCATGCCACCAAAATTGACGTTTCAAATCATTGTACATTTTCGTACTCCCCGGGTGAATTGACATTCGGTTACAATGGGCTTCGTTCAGAATCATCGAAATGAGTTCCGAATTCCTTGGAACACACAAACGATTTCTGAACCTCAAACAATCATCATCATCAATTTGAAACTCCGATTCCTCGTTCGGAAAACACTTAGCCCGTTTTGCAACCAATTCATCATCGACTTTCTGAGCTTCACGAATTTGGTGAGTCAACAATGGTTTAGCTTTTAATTCAGCTACTAACACACTGTCTGGTAGAATAGACAAATGCACGTTCATCGCTCGTAAAGCAAACAATGACTTCCGGCTTAAGGCGTCCGCAACCACGTTAGCCTTTCCCGGGTGGTAATCAATGACAAGCTCGTAATCTTTCAACAACTCAAGCCAACGTCTTTGTCGCAGATTCAAGTCTCGTTGAGTCATCAAATATTTGAGACTTTTGTGATCCGAAAATACATGGCACTTCTCACCAAACAGATAATGTCGCCATATTTTTAAAGCAAACACGATGGCAGCTAGTTCGAGATCATGGGTCGGATAATTCCTCTCGTGTGGCTTCAATTGTCTCGACGCATAGGCCACGACTCGACCTTCTTGCATCAATACGCAACCCAACCCAAGTAGGGATGCGTCACTATAGATGACAAACTCTTTACCTGATTCGGGTTGCACCAAAATTGGAGCTTCAGTCAAATGAGTTTTCAGTTGGTCGAAACTTTTCTGACATTTCTCCGTCCACTCGAACTTAACATCCTTTTGAAGTAGCTTCGTCATTGGTGTGGCTATCATCGAGAAACCTTTCACAAATCGTCGGTAATAACCGGCGAGCCCCAAAAAGCTCCGAACTTCAGTAACATTTCTCGGAGGTTTCCAGTCAAGTATGGCTGAAATTTTGTTCGGGTCAACTCGAATACCCGACGCGGATACCACATGACCCAAGAAGCTAACCTCTCTTAACCAGAACTCACACTTACTAAACTTAGCATATAACTGCTTATCCCGCAAAATTTGCAGCACTAGCCTCAGATGCTCAGCATGTTCGGTCTCGTCTCTTGAATAGACCAAAATGTCATCAATGAACACCACTACGAACCGATCCAAATACGGCCTGAAGATCCGATTCATCAAATCCATAAATACTGCAGGGGCATTAGTGAGCCCAAACGGCATCACTAAGAATTCGTAGTGACCATATCTCGTTCTGAAGGCAGTTTTGGGAATATCTGAATCTCGGATTCGCAACTGATAATAGCCCGATCTCAAATCTATTTTTGAGAACACTGAGGCACCCTTCAGTTGGTCGAACAAATCATCGATGCGCGACAACGGATATTTGTTCTTTATCGTCACTTATTCAGCTGACGATAGTCAATGCACAACCTCATGGTTCCGTCCTTCTTTTTCACGAACAATACTGGTGCACCCCAAGGTGAGAAACTTGGTCGAGCGAAACCTCTATCCGTCAGTTCTTGCAACTGAGCTTTCAACTCCTTTAACTCGGTTGGTGCCATACGATACGGAGCTATCGAAATCGGCGTAGTCCCAGGTACAAGCTCAATACCAAACTCTACCTCCCGAACAGGTGGTAAACCCGGTAATTCTTCCGGAAAAATATCCGGGTATTCACAAACCACCGGCACAGATTCGGGTTTCTTTTCTAATTCTTTGTCACCAAGTACATACGCAAGGTATGCTTCGCACCCTTTTCTTACATATTTCTGTGCCAACATTGCTGATATTACAGCTGGCATCCCCTCTAAGTCCGCAGACTCAATTCGGACTACTTCGTTATTTGCGCATCTCAAATCAATAGTCTTGCTCTTGCAATTCACAATCGCATCATGCGCGGTCAACCAATCCAAACCAAGGATAACATCAAATTCATCAAACGGCAAGAGCATCAAGTTCGCCGGGAAACAGGAACCTCGAATTTCCAGGGGACATTTCTTACACACTTTGTCGACAAGCACATAACGACCCAAGGGATTTGACACCCGGATTACGAACTCAGTAGACTCAATAGGTAAAGTCTTACTGGATGCTAAGGTTTCACATATGTAAGAATGAGTAGAACCGGGGTCAATCAAAGCAATTACATTAGTATCAAAGAGGGTGAATGTACCGGTAATAACATCAGGCGAAGAAGCATCCTCGCGGGCACGTATAGCATAAGCTCTAGCAGGCGCACGGGCTTCGGATCTGGTTATATCATCTCTAGATCCTCTCTGACCACCACCAGCATTGCCCATATTTCCAGATGGTCTACCTCGAGCAGTGGTAGCACCCGGTCTCCCACTCTGATTTGCATTCTGCCCCGACAACCTCGGGCAATCTTTAATGAAGTGGTCCACTGATCCGCATTTGTAACAGGAGCGGTCAGGAAATCTACAACTCCCCGAATGCCATTTACCGCAATATCGGCATTTCGTCCTGTCTCGACGTTCATTCCCAACACTGGCGACCGAAGTGCCTCGTGTACCCACAGGGGGTCGATCACGATCTCGTCCAAAAAGGCCCGAAGTGCCTCTAAACTGGCCCGCATCATCTCGAAATCTCTTCGATGTCTGTTGAAGAGACCTCCCCGAGGATCTTTTACGAAACTCTCCAGTTCCCTCATCAACTCTTTGCTTTTCTTTTCTAAGCTCTTCGGCTTTACAAGCTCGTTCAACAAGTACCACGAACTCTTGTATTTCAAGAACGCCAACGAACATTTTTATATCTTCATTCAGCCCATCCTCGAAGCGTTTACACATAATAGCTTCGGACGAAACACATTCCCGAGCGTATTTGCTAAGTCTAACAAATTTTCGCTCGTAATCAGTAACCGACATGGAGCCTTGCTTAAGCTCAAGAAATTCCTTCCGTTTTTGATCAACAAATCTCTGACTGATATACTTTTTCCGAAACTCAGTTTGGAAAAACTCCCAAGTTACTTGCTCTCGGGGCACAATAGAAGTCAGAGTACTCCACCAATAGTAGGCAGAATCACGTAGCAAGGAGATAGCACACTTTAGGCATTCATCGGGTGTACAAGATAGCTCATCGAGTACCCGGATAGTGTTGTCCAGCCAAAATTCAGCTTGCTCGGCATCATCGCTATCCATAGCCTTAAATTCAGTAGCCCCATGTTTTCGGATTCTGTCAACTGGGGGCTTATTTGACCTTATTTGGTCCGTTACCGGTGGTATTGTAGGTGCGGGGGTAGTATTTGTCGGGAATGGAGGTTGTGGAACAGCCATATTAGTTCGAATGTATTGGTTAAACCAATCATTCATCACGCTATAGAATGCTTGTCTAGCTTCATCATTCTGATTACTAGCATTAGGTTGAGAGCCCGCCGGCACTGTCCCTTGTGCGGGAGCAGGCGCTACACTCTCAAGATCATCAGCTACTTCTCGGTCACGATCGGGATCCATTACTATAAATAAACACATTTACGATTGTCAGAAATCACCACACTATCAAGTAATCACATAAAATGGCATGTATAGCTAGACCCAAAACATTACGGTAGTCCTAGAATCGACTAAACCGTAGCTCTGATACCAATAAAATGTAACACCCCGAACCCGAGACCGACACCGGAGTCGGACACGAGATGTTAACAAACTTTGAAAAATTTTTCCAGACACTGCCCAGTCTGAGTACTAGTCGCTTCAAAAATCATATCTTGAGTTTCACAACTCGAAAATCAGTTTTGTGATTTTTCCCTGAAACTAGACTCATGTCCCCACCTATGTATTTTTTTCTAGAATTTTTGGTCGGGCCAATTAGTACAGTTTATTAGTCAAAGTCTCCCATGTTACAGGGGTCGACTACACTGACCCTTTCCCATTACGACTGGGATATCTCTCTGCACAGAGCTTCAATACTGATGCCGTTTGTTTCTATGGAAACTAGACTCAGAGAGGAATCCATACATATATGGTATGACCCCTAATTATCTCTGGTCAATTTATAGTGAATTTCCAAAGGCTGAACAGGGAATCCAGAAACTGTTCTGGCCCTGTTCCACAAGAACCCGAATATCTCTTACTGTACTGTTCCTATGATTGTTTCGTTACTTCCATATGAAAGTAGATTCATCAAGGTTCGATTACATAATTTATTCACTATTTAATTCCACTCCTACGAATTCTTGTGATTTTTCCAATCCACACCACTGCTGCTATCAGCTTCTGTTTTCAAAGTAACCTTACCTAATCTGGGGTTTCATGGACCAACTAGGGCCTTGTCATACATAAGCCCACATATGATCATACTTAGCCATTCTAGTGGCTGATCATTTGTTCAACACTTCCATTCCAACTATAGTTACATCATGAAACCATCTATACATTCATAAATACGAATGGTCTAATGCCATACTCCACTTCTACAAGCCATTTTCGCATGGCTGTACACTTATACATTTCATAAAGTACTCGAAAGACAACAATGGGTAGTCCTATACATGCCATATCAAAATTCAACCAAAATAGCACCCAAAAGAGCCTTGGATAGTGTGGGCGACTTCGACTTCAAGATCCCGAGTCCGATAGCTGGAGAACCAAAAATCTATAAAACAGAGGAGCAATGTAACGAGTAAGCAATTTATGCTTAGTAAGTTTGAGCAAGGAATTCCAGCATAAACAAAGAATATCACACATTTAGCTAAACGGAATATTTCATAATACGCAATTTATCGATATTAAACTTGCTTCACAACATTAACAACCCTTATGCACATACACAATAGACTAACTTAGCCGAAGGCCGATAGCTCGTTTATCAACTGAGCGAACATTTATTTGTAAGGGCTCGATTTAATTCAACACATACGTAACATATCCCCATATTGGGATGTTTTTCGAGTATTCGCTGGAATTTTACAGCAAGCTCATTCGTTACCAATTCACATACCTTCGGGATTTAACCGGATATAGCTCCTCGTTCAAATGCCTTCGGGACATAGCCCGGTTTTAGTAACTCACACCATGCCTTCGGGACGTAACCCGGATTTAACAACTCGCACGAATGCCTTCGGGACTTAACCCGGCTTTAATAACTCGCACGAATGCCCTCGGGACTTAACCCGGATTTAGTATCTCGCACAAAGGCCTTCGGATCTTAGTCCGGATATATTCGCTTAGCACAAAGCCTTCGGGACTTAGCCCGGACAGCATTCAATTAATCATGCACATCTAACAATAATTCATGGTACATTCATATCTCATTTTCGTTTACGAAACTCAAACATAAGGCACATATTGTCCTTGCACATTCGGCTCAATAGCCACACATAGAGCATGATTTAATCACATCGAAATTTAAGCTCTCTTACTCAAGAACTTACCTCGGGTGTTGTCGAACGATTCCGCTAGCTATTCAACCACTTTTTCCTTCCCTTTATCGGTTTTATTTCCCCTTTGCTCTTGAGCTTAATCAAACAAATAAATTGATTTCATCATTTAGGCATCAAAAGATGAACACAAGGCACTTAGCCCATATTTATACATTAGACATTAAAGTCTCATACATGCAAAAATCATGCATCAACACAACATATTAGCTAATTTCTTTGCCCTTGGCCGAATATGCATGTCCATTTTTGGGGTCGATTTCAACACTTAATACACACATATACACACTAGTAAAGCATCCTCCCCCTTTTCATCAATTTAACACATGCATTGCTCATTAACATGCAAAGTTACATTCGGCCTTAGCACACATCTTGCTAGCCGATTCTTCTCCATTTAGCAACCAATGCACATATGTGCTCACACAAAAAAAATGCTAAAAAGGAGGTTCAAGAATCATCAAGCCATCATCACATGCATCATTAACAAGCTTCATATTTTGCATGCAATGGAATTAACACAACCTCCACCTAGGCCGAATCTTAACTCATCCTCATGCCTCATCACCACAACATCAAACATCAACCAAGAATGATTCATCATGGTCAAGTGCCATTTCCATCACATAGCAAGATTTAGACCATGGGTTAGGTAGAACTCAAGCTAACAACTAAAACATGCATGCCTCTCATGGAACATCATCAAACATACCTTAGCCTAGCTACATGCATGGCCGAATCTCTTCACCTTTCTTCTTCTTTCCTCCTTAAAATTTTGGCCAAGGATGAACCAAAGGATGAGAAAATTTTTCTTTGTTTTTCTTTCTAGTTTTTGGCAAGCATGAAGATGAGAAAAGGATGAACAAAATTCCCCCTTTCTCTTCTTTAGCTCACGGCAATGGGGGGACAAACACTACACACACATTTTTTTTCTTTTGTTTTCCATTTCTTTATTACCCATACTCCTTATTTTATTCTTCCACTAACAAAACATGTTTCATGACATGTTTTACCCATCCTTCCTTGTCATGGCCGGCCACTACTCATTAGGGGGGAATTTGACATGCAAGTCCCCCCCTTTGTCCACATGCACTAATAGGTCCTCACACATTGACCTATCACATTTTAGAATTTTCTCACATAAGTCCTATTGACTAAATTCACATGAAATCAACCAAATTGAAGCTTGAAATTTTCACACATTCATAATTACATATTCTACACAATAAGTATCACATTCAAACATTTCGGTGACTCGGTTTAGCGGTCCCGAAACCACTTCCCGACTAGGGTCAACTTTGGGCTGTCACAAATATGGTCACTGTCAACAAATGACTATGATAAATTGCCCGTTCGAAAATAAGCAACTCATGGCAACATTCCATATTTATCAATCTACATAATGCCAATGAGAGGATATCATTAACTCTTTAATTGAGCTATGAATTCCACTGTTGCTAGTAAAGCCATGTCATACACAAGTCATTTACCCAACATACCAGCTATGGGCTCGACCATCTTTATAGCATAAGCCTTCACTAATATCAAAGCACATAAGTTGCATACCCATGGTCAGTGACTTGCTCAAGATTTAGGTAAATCACACCATGAAAGTCACAACTAAATTAATTCACAAACAGATTTAGAATTAATTCATCTTGGGTCCAGTCTAATGTATCATTCTACTAATGAATACATCTATGTCTTTACTCGATGAGTCAACTGATCTAATAGCCAAGACCAGCCATCTCCCTAATTGGAATTGTAGATGACATAATAATCATTCTCAGTATTTGAATCAAATGCTCACTTTGATTCTTTTACGAGATTACAAACTTATTTAGATTATCTACTGAATTAAGTTGTCTTTATCGCAGTGTAAATGTTCTTACAATGCCATATATCTTCAATTTTAACTTAAACAATCAATGAGATAATATTTGCTTGTCGTAATTTCGCTTTGCATGCAAAATATAGAAAGACATAAATATGAAAGACATAATAGTGAAATATGAAATTAACTTTATTTATTTATTCATCGTTCAAATAAATAGAAAGTAGTTACATGTTTACTATAATATGAGCACATTTCCCAACAATCTCCCACTTGCCTTAGTGAAGTAAATGTGTCATGTTTCACATTCCCATATCCTCGACGCATTTGGTAAAACTCCTAGTTACAAGAGTCTTAGTAAAATGATCCGCAAGGTTATCTTCAGAAATTACTTTCATCAGATCTATAATTCCTTCGGCTACTGTCTCTCGTATCAAGTGATACTTCCGATCAATGTGTTTCATCCTCTTGTGACTTCTCATTTCCTTGGTATTAGCTATTGCATACTGTTATTACAATACAATGTTATAGCTTTTTCCATACCAGGAATGACTTCAAGATTAGTTAAGAACTTTCAAAGCCATATTGCTTCTTTCGTTACCTCGGAAGTAGTCACATACTCGGCTTCCATAGTAGAGTCAGCAGTGCAAGTTTGTTTACACTTCTCTATACCATGACTCTACGACCTAGAACGAATACATTTTCTGACATCGATTTCATTGAATCTTTACAGGTTTGGAAGTCTAAGTCTATGTATCTAACAGGAGTAAGGTTCTCCTCAAAATACACAAGCATATAATCCCTAATTTTTTTAAGATACCTTAATATATGCTTTTCAGTTTGCCAACAACTAAGACCTAAATTCATCTGATATCGACTAACCATTACTATTATTAAATACATATCTGAATGTGTGCAAAGCATAGCATACATAAGGCTTCCAACTACTGTAGCATATGAAACCTTACTTATATGTAATCTTTCTTCCACTGCCTTAGGACAATCATCTAAAGAAAGATGAAAACTGAATGTAGTTGATTGAACGCTTAGCTTCGCATTGGTCATTCCAAAATGTTCCAATACCTTAACGATGTATGAAGCTTGAGATAGAGTTATCATTTTATTCTTTTGATCCTTAACGATTCGTATTCCAAGAATATAAATAGCTTCACCCAAGTCCTTCATGTTAAAATATTAAGCTAACCACAGTTTAACTAATGACAATTCTCTTACATCGTTTTTGATAAGTAGAATATCATTGACATACAAAACAAGGAAAGCCACCTTTTTCTCCTTTATACGGTTATAAAAACAAGGTTTATCAGTGTTTTGCTCAAATAAAAAAGTCTTGATCGTTTGATCAAATCTTTTATTCCATAAGCGGGACACCTGCTTAAGTCCATAAATGGATCTTAGCAAATTGCAAAATTTCTGCTCCTTTCCTTTGACAACATAGCTGGTGGGTTGAACCATGTAAATGGTCTCATCAAGATAGTCATTCAGAAATGATGTCTTGACACCTATTTACTAGATCTCATAATCGAGAGCAGCGGAAATGGATAAGAGTATGCGGATAGACTTGGCCATGGTTACTAGAGAGAAGGTCTTATCATGATCGATGCATTCTTTCTGTGTGTAGCATTTCCCTACAAGTCTAATTTGTCTGTTTCCACTTTCCCTTTTGCATTTCTCTTCTTCTTGTAGATCCACTTACACTCTGTGGGTTTAATCCCAACCTGTAAGTCGACAAGTTCCCACACTGCATTAGATTTCATAGAATCCATCTCGACATTCATGGCCTATTTCCAGAGCTTGGAATCAATATCCTGCACAGCCTCCTCGTAAGTGAGTGGATCATCATCCTCATGATTGGTTTTTCTATTATAAATACTACCATCATATATCAAGAAGTCTAGTTTCTTAGAAACTCTTCCACTACAACAGATTCCCCTATGCTATTGATCTTTTATAGGTCTTTTTACAACTTTCTCGAGAATTGAACTTTGTGATTGTTCTACCACTCCCAAAAGTTCCTCGAGTACCACTTTACTTCAAGGCTTAAAGTTACCCATGTAGCTTTCCTTGAAGAAAGTAGAATGAGTAGAAACTTTAACTGTATTATCTTCCGGATTATAAAATAATCCTCAATTTGTTCCTTTCAGATTTCCTACAAACATGCACAATTTTGTCCGTGCATCCAACTTCTTTGCATCCTTATCCAAAACGTGTGCTGGACAACCCCATATTCTAAAGTGATTTAGAGTGGGTTTCTTTCCATACCACAGTTTATAAGATCTCTTACAAGCAGACTTGGTTGGCACATCATTTAGAATATAGCAATTCGTTTTATCGCATATCCCTAGAAGGAAGTAGGAAGTTGTGAATAGCTTAACATTGAAAAAACCATGTCAAGTAAGGTTCTATTCCTTCTCTTAGCTATGCCATCCTGCTGTGGAGTGTCTGGCATAGTCAATTGGGATAAAATCTCATTCCCTATTAGGTATCCTAAGAACTCATCGTACAAGTATTCCCTACCTCGGTCAAACCAGTATTCCCCACCTCATTTAGACCTAAGATACTTTGTAGATAAACCTAATTACTTTTCCACTTTTGCACAAAACTCTTAAAATTTATCAAAGGTTTCACTTTTGCGGTGCATTAGATACATATATCCATATCGAGAATAGTCATCGATAAAAGTCACGTAATAATCGTAACTTCTTTGGGCACTGATGCTCATGGGACCACATACATTAGTGTGCACAAGTTCTAAAGGTTAGTTGGCCCTTGTATCTTTCACATGAAAAGACCTCTTAGTCATTTTACCTTCCGAGCAATAATTCACTTTATGGAAGACTAAATTCCTTGAGCATACTTAAGGGACCATCTTTCATGAGTCTAGTGATTCTTTCTTGTTTAATATGACCAAGTCTTAAGTGTTATAGGTACTTGACCGGCTGTTTAACGTCACAGCAATAATGTGCAAGCGTACATTGTTGATGCAAGTATATTAGACAAATGTGAGTCTATCAGATATTGATCCCACGGTGATGGTAGTCTGTTTTCTATTAATGTCGGTGCAATAACTGGATATAAATGAGATAAATTGTGAGGAAAGTTGTCGATGAAATAACTTTAAAAACTATAAAATAAAATATCATGATGATAAACTGGGATCCCCAACATGAATCTTCAACATAAAACTAAGTGCTCACAATGTATAAAAATATAGGTGATTGTCGATGCAATAAAATTCAATGTATATCTTACCTAGCGTTACTCCTCTATTTAATCTGGGACTTAAACATGCATATTAACCTCACCTTTCGATGAAGGAATATAGCACTACTAAGAACAAGTGGATTAAATTCCTCTAATCCTTACTTAACTTTCGTTGAAATGCTTGTTGGCTCAAAATCTCACTACACTTTCCAGTGTCAGTGACTGCAATAACACTTCCATGTTAAAAAACATTCAAACCCCATGATTAAACAATAAAAGCAAGATTAAATAAGATAACATGTCACCAAAAATTTACCAGTACTTCCATAAAATCAAAAATTAGAGAATAATCACCAGCATTTAGAAGGAAATAAGAAAGAATTGAATAAAGAATACTATCCCTAGACAACTCGATTGAATCTCTCTTTTCTCTCTTATCGCGCAATTACGTCTTCTCGTCAGGAGCTAGTCTACATTTGGTTTTCACGTTAGCTCACCCGTGAGAAGCTTAAGTTGTCATGGCCACAAGCTCGAAGCTCAGGTGAAGAAGATGATGATGGAGAGAAAAGCTCTAGCCGCCCCTTTTTCTTCTATCCACTTTTATGTCCTTCTCCACAGTACAGGTATCCTTCCCCTAAAATTATCTTGTCCTTATTCGTACAGGTTGGTTATACTAGATTGGACAGCTCACGCAATTTTGGTTCTTATCCGGACAGCTGTCAGGTGCAGCGACAATTTTAGACGCAGTCTGGGATTAACTCATACAACAACATTGCGGACAGCGGTCAGGTGCGACGACAATTCTAAACACAGTCTAAAATTAACTCATGCAGTGACATTAATGTAATAAGATAGCAAAGACATAGTCAGTTTTTCTTTCCCTTAGCTTTCTACTTCCCCTTAGAGAACGAGAGGCCCACAGCTAAGTTTCCTTCTGGTTTTTCCTGAACTGGCTTACAACCATTCACCATCAACTTATAGGATTGAAATTCCTTCATAAGCTGAGTCAATGTAAGCACCTTATTCCCCAAGTTGTAAGCGGCCCTAAAACCAACAAACTCCTTGGTTAAGGATTTGAACACTATTTAAATTTTAGTGTTCACGTCCAGTTCAGCCCCATTGCTCTCCACTTCCAAAAAGAATCTCATAAGCTTAAGCATATGTTCTTTGACTGAGTGCCAGTTTACTATTGAGAATTCATCAAATTTGTAATAGCGGATTGTCGAGCCAATGCGACTTAGCCTCCAAGAAAATCCTCCAAATTCATCATGATCTCTTTGGCAGTACGAAAATCCTCATGTTGCTTTTGCAACACACTACTCATGCTCGCTAACATATAACATCAAGCAATCGAGTCAGAATCTCTCTAGAGATTTCTCACTTTGGGCTGAGCTTCAGGAGGGCAGATTTCATCAAGAACGAATTTGTGTTTCTCATAGTTGAGAACTATCAGCAAATTACATTTCCATTCTGGAAAGTTATCTCTATTTAATTTATTCTCAGTAAGAATGCTAATAAGAAGAGTATAAGACATATTTGAACTGAAAAAAATAAAGATTCACTAATTACTATCTTTGTATTAAGAAAGTATTTTTTCATTTTAGCAACATATCAAGAATGCAGTATGACACATGCGTCTTGTATTAAAACCTTGAAAAAACATTTTCTCCATTTTTACGATCATTCTCACATCCATCAACCATGTTGCCTTAGGGGTCCCACCCATGATTAGCTATCAAGAACATGGATTACATCCAATCATTTCATGAATCTTAATGCTCAAGACTCCACACGAACTAATGACCGCTTAACATTTGTCCATCATCTCTAGCTTAAATATCGTTTCTTGGAAACTATTTAAAAAGAGATGATCTTGGGTGTGTAACCATTGGATCAACACTCATTATGGACAAGCTCTCATTTGTGAGTCATCTTGGGACAATCTCTTTGAAAGTCATGCATGATTAGTTGTCCTTAAAATGAAATCTCATCTAGTGAACCCACATGACAAAGTTTACCTTGGGGTGTAGCTAAGGTAGGAACTGACTCGAAACTTTATCATGCTATCACTTAGGGACCATCAATAGAGGTCGTAGGACATGTTCAAGAACCTTATCCCACTCAATATTTTAAAAACATGCAAGGTTTTTTATCACAAATTTCAAGAATAATCATACAATAGTCCTAATGGCATTTTTACCTAATCTAAATGACAGGCTTCCAATATATGCATGGCATGTTATGGCAATTTTATAATGTTCACATTCATTCACAAGAATCAATCAATCATAAAAACAAACAATTTTTATTCTCCATAATTTTTCTTTTAAAGAAAAAACTGAAGAAGTGAATGTGAACCGTACACCAGGTAGGTTACCAGGAAAAGGAGGTGAGCCAAAATTAACTACTTAAAAACCAAGTCTTTCCTAGCCAAAGTCAGTCCTAAACATGCACCTTCTCATTACCACACTTCTCACAGTTATCAAATAACCTAAAGAAATGAAAAGAACAATACAACACATGTATTTTCTCATTACCACATTTCTTATTTTTTGAAACGATCAACTATGGATCATCTCATATATATATCACAATTATAACATTGCATAATGTAATTTTTATAAACAATTATAAAAATATATAATGAGATAGGTAATTAAAATAAATTTCAATCAAGGTTTCCATGATTCTATTTGTAGAAAATAAAATTACATAATTTTTCACCACAAGGAATTCCTTGGGTCTTTAACTGACATCGCATATTTTCCTTATCATGGACTCTTTTAGGAAAAAATTACATTTAAGTCCTATGTTCATTTTCAGCTCATAAGAATTCTATGAATTTTAAAAAAATAGTCTTACATGCGGTGATAGTCTACAGTCTATTTCTTACGAACGACAACCTCAGCAATAAAAAACAATTATATAACAAATATATAATATCGCATCAATTCCCATATATAACTCAAAACATGCATAAGATCTAAAGAATGTCACTTTCAATGTAATCAAATCATTCAAGGAGAAAAGAAAATTATTTTGATTATCTATTTATACTTATAGATAGAACACAATCTAAATCATGATACTAATTGTTGGAAAAAAAGGTTTGAAAAACACAGTGGAAAATAAATTTAGGGAAAAAAAGTTAATTTTTTTTCCAAAACAAGATCTTGATTGTGATATCTACAGTAATAATCACTTAATCAAAATTGTACCTTTTCGATTAGTCTAGTATGAATGCTTCAACCAAGCAGTCTTCTCTGCTATCCTCAAGCTCACGTCTGTCAAGTGTGGGCTCGCTTCGAATCAGAAAATTTTTCACCAAAATTACCAGTGGGGTAATTTCGCAATTTCTCTAAAATTTTGGGTCTAGCTGTAGATTAGAAAAATATCTTTAGAAATTTTCTAAAATAATCTCTTTAGAGAATTTTCTCTTTACAACTTTCTCTTAAATTCAAGTGTGTATAAAATAATGACCCAATGCTCTCTTTATATAGAGAGAGTTTAGAGAGTTCAACTATGATTAAACTTAATCTTTTAATATTAAATTAATATAATATTTATCAAGATAAATATTAGATTAAATATAATATTAAATCTTATTAAAATAATAGAATGTTTATCTTAAATTAAATTTAATATTCAATTAATAAAATACTATTAAGATAAGTATTAAATTAAATTTAATATTAAAATATTATTATTTTTAGAATAATTAATCTGAAATCAAATTCTTTGGTAAAGTCCCAGTTGGAGTGTAATCTTCCACTACTAAACCACCGAATACCAACCACCGTCAGCCATCGGAATGCCATCGTCGCCGTCGCCAATACCGCTGTGTCCGGTGATGCAGGTATGACACCTTTACTGTGCCCCAAAGCCTTTTCGATCCGGGTCAGTGACGACCCAACCGGTCTGGTCTAGCCACCTGTTGGGCCGTCAGCCCTGTTTCAAATACCAAGCAAAGTTCAACTAGTTTTTGGGTCTTGGTTTCGATTTTGGGACCCAGGCCCAATTTACGATCTTAGATCCAATTTTCAAGTTCAATTACCCATTAGACCAATTGTCTGACTCAAAAATTAATTTTAAAAAATATGATATTAATTTTAATTAATATTTTTTATTTTATTTCATTTTATTTTATCAAAATTAATTTTTCCAAAAGTCACTTAGATTTTCCAAATTAATTTTTCAAGAAAATTCTTTAATCAAATTCTCTAGTTGAAAAATTCTCATGACCACCTAATTCAATTCCAAATCGAATAAATCGACTCAATTAATTTTTTTCTAAATTCGTAGAATTTTCTTCTAATTCAAATGTAGTTCGATCCAGCTTTTGTTGAACTAGTGGAAGGACCAATCAGACATATACAATTAGGCTCTAGTAATTGTAATTATGTCCAGAAGAATCGTTCCAATAATTCGCAATTACTTAATCATGGAGTCAATCCACAAAAAGTACCATAATTGAAAACTCATTATCGTATACTCTTTACGAAACCAATTCATCCAACTGTTTTGTCCAATGACCTCATCATGTGTGTGTTACCCTTATATGATATCCTTGATTCCTTTGAGTTAAATCCATTAACTTACTACAATCTTATATTATCTCATTGTCACCATTGTGTCTTCTTAATGATTAATATGATCACTATCAACAAATAACTGTGATAAATTACTCGTTCGACAACAATCAACCCGTGGTCACATTCTATATTTATCAATCCACATAATGCAAATGAGAAGATATCATTAACTCTTTAATTGAGCTATGAATTCCACTGTTGCTAGTAAATTCATGTCATACACAAGTCATGTACCTAACATACCGACTCTGGGCTCGATCATCTTTAGAACATAAGCCTCCACTTATATCAAAATGCAAGAGTTGCATACGCATGGTTAGTAACTAACTCAAGATTTAGGTAAATCACACCATGAACGTCACAAGTGAATTAATTCACAAATAGATTCAGAATTAATTCATCTTTGGTTCAGTCCAATGTACCATTCTACCAATGAATACATCTATGTCTCTACCCGTAGAGTTAACTGCTTTGATAGTCAAGACTAGCAATCTTCCCAATTGGAATTGTAGGCGACATGATAATCCTTCTCAGTATTTGAATAAAATGTTCACTTCAATTCTTTTACGGGATTACAAACTTTTTTAGATTATCTACTGAAGTAAGTTGTCTTTATCGCAATGTAAACGTTCTTACAATGCCACTTATCTTCAGTTTGAACTTAGACAATCAATGAGCTAATTTTTTTTGTGACGATTTCGCTATGCATGAAAAATATAAAAGAAAAAAATAAAAAAGACATAATAGTGAAATGTGAAATTAAATTTATTTATTTATTCATCGTTCAAATAAATAGAAAATAGTTACATGTTTACTACAATATTGGCACATTTCCCAACATAACATTCCCCAGTAATGAAAAAGAACTGGAAATTTTTGTAAATATGAGAAAAGGTAAAACTTGAGAAGAGCAACAACAAAATTAGCCGCTTCAGTAATAGTATCTTGTGGATTTCAACTAGTATGTAGTGAAATGAGTGATTCTTCTCTTTAACAAGTGAACGAATCTTGAACTTGTTAAGATTGGGGTTAACTCATGACACATGACTAATCTCAGTTCCAATTGATGTTTCGCGATAGATCAACAAGTTTTAACCAATACAACTCAGGATATTGGTAAGTGATCTAGAAAGACTGCTCAATGTATTTAATAAAAGATGGCTAGTTCTTCGCACTTACGTAGGTGATTTATTAAGCTCATCCTCTCAATATACACTACTCGAATCAGGACTATGAAATCATTAAGAGCATTTATTAAGCTCATCCTCTCAAATTTTAATCCGTTGAATTCATCAATTTCATCTCAATAGGACCACCCAAACTCTGGGATATGAATTCATCAACAGTAAAAAACTCAGTCTTACTTGTTGGTGAATTCATCAAGTCTGTCCCAATAGGACCACCCAAAATTTAGGATATGAACTCATTAAGAGTAAGAACTCAACCTTATGCATGTACATCGTTTTCCACGGGGATAGGTAAAATGTACACTATAAGTCTTTCCATTATTTTGTTTGACCATATTGAACTTAGAAAACTAAGTTGGGTATCCATCATTAATTTCTCAACAATTGAGCTTAAGACCTATCCCCCTTGACGAATCTAGAACCATTTTTCTATTTAACTCTTTGGTTAGTGCATCAGCTATGTTCCTTTCAGACCTCACGTACTACAAAGCAAGTATTTCATTCTTTGTTAAATGTCTTACAAATTCATGTCTTATTCGAATATGTCTCTTCTTACCATTGTAAGTTTGGCTCTTAGCAAAGCAAATTGCGGCTTGTGAATCATATAATAAAGATACGGGAGGTGTTGGTTTTTCTCATAAAGGATTCTCTGCGAGTAGATTTCTAAGCCACTCAGGCTGTTACCCAACTAAGTCCAAAGCTACAACCTTTGATTCCATCATGGAGCGAGCAATACACGTCTATTTACTAGACTTCCAAGAAATGGCTACTCCACCAAAAATAAAGACATACCCACTTGAAGAGCTAACTTCATCAGTATCAGTTACCTAGTTTGCATCACAATATCCCTTTTAGACTGCAAGGTATCCAAAAAATTCCAATTCCCAAGTTAATGTACCTTTAAGGTATTTAAGAAATTGCTTTATAGCATTCCAATTCTCATTGTTAGGATTTTGGGTATATTTACTTAGTCTACTGATTGCATAACCAATATCAAGCCAAATGTAGTTCATCAAGAACATAAAGCTTCCAATGATTTTAGCATACTCTAATTTAGAAACATTATTTTCTTTATTCTTTATCAGTTGTATGCTAGAATCAGAAGGATTCTTCATAGGAATTACATCAAAGCTCTTAAATTCTTTAACACTTCCTCTATATAATGAGATTGGTTTAAAGCAAATCCCTTTTCTGGTTTAGTAATCTTAACCCCTAAGATTACATCTACATCTCCAAAATCAGTCATATCAAACTTGGTAGATAAGAAATTTTTGGTTTTGTTAATGACTTCTATATCAGTGTTGAAAATTAACATGTCATCCACATATAGACTTATGATGAAACATTCATAACCAAACATCTTAGATTACACACATGCATCTACATCATTAGCAATAAAATGAAAACTAATAATACTCTTATGAAATTTTTCATACCATTATTTTGGAGCTTGTTTGAGACCATACAAAAAAATTTTGAGTCTGCAAACTTTATCTTCTATACCAGGTACCAAAAAATCTTGGAGGTTGCTCTATGTACATTACCTTGCCCAAATCACCATTTAAGAAAGTTGTCTTAACATTCGTCTGCTGTACCAACAAATTGTGAATAGAAGCTAAAGCAAACAAAACACAAATGGTTGAGATCTTAGTCACAGGAAAGTGTGTATCAAAATAGTCTACTCCAAATTTCTAAATGAATCCCTTTACAACTAGTCTTGCTTTATACCTCTGTATTAACCCATCTAATCTAAGTTTCTTTCTAAAGAATCATTTATTTCTAATAGGTATAAAAACTCTAGGCAATTCTACTAGTTCCCAAGTGTAATTAGACATAATAGACTTTAGCTCATTATTAATGGCATCTGTCCAAAAACTAGAATCTATTGATTTTATGGCTTCATTATAGGTTTTTGGATCCTCATCTATCAAAAAATTATGAACAATAGAATCACTTATCAAGTCTAAATTACTAATCTCAATTACAAAGAAATTAAGGAAATCAGGTCCAAAACTAGTGGCAGTCCTCTATATTTTACTCCTCCTATGTTCAACATCATTATTAAGAACATCTCTATTATGTGTATTTGAGGAAGAAATATAATCATCTAATTGTATATCAGTACTTCCGCTAGATTTCTTTAAAGGAAACACATTCTAAAAAAATAGTATCTTTAGATTCACATATGGAATGATCATGCAAATACATGAATCTATATGTAGCATTATTTAGAGCATACCGAACAAATACAGTATCAATAGCTTTAGATTCGATAGTGCTTTTTTTAGAAGCAGGAAACTTTTGCTAAGCAACCTTACACTTTCAGTATTGCAAATTAGGGGCATAACCTTTCCACAATTCATATGGGGTACAATCTATATTTTTATAAGGAACTCTCTTAAGAATACAGTTTGTAGAAAGTACAGCCTCCCACTACATACTGTCAGGTAAATCAGAACTCAGTAGTAAAACATAATTCATTTCTTTGAGAGTTCTATTTTTTCCTTCAACTATGTCATTCTGTTGTAAGAAATAAGGAGCGAAAAACTCATGTATAATGTCGTCTTTCCCACAGACCTCTTCAAGGAAATTATTGTCATATTCACCATCTCTATCAAATCTAAGACCGTTTTATTCTCCTATCAAATTGGTTTTCTACTTTTGCTTTATAAAGAAGAAAAGTTCTATTAGCTTCATCTATTGATCTTAGAAGATAAACCTTTGTATATCTAGAGTAGTCATCTGCAAAGATGATATAGTAGCATTTTCCACTCTTACTCTCTGTGTTTTTAAAGTCTACTAGATCAGTATAAAATAACTCCAAAAGTTCAGTGTTCCTATCAATAAGAGTTTTTAAGGAAGGTCTAGCATGCTTGGCTTCTGACTGCCTATAAATGTGTTACCGTTTACAGTAAAAACTTCACACCAAAAATATAATAAATTAATTTGGTGGTTTTCGTAAGTATATGTGTCAAATTTTAATATAGTATTTGTGTACAATAGAATACAGGGAGTATTTCGAGGATCGTACTCAAGGGAGAATGAAATAAATCTAATGAATATATCTTTAAAATAATAAGACTAAATAGTAGTAATTAAATCATATATTACAACAAATTATAAAATAGATGTATATGAGAAATTAAATAACTTAAATAAATAAGCAAGAAAATAAACAAACAACTAAATTGATAAAACCAATCAAGAAGATTAACTTGTTTCAGGGGTTGTAACTAACTTCGGATTAGAGTTTTAGGGTGGATTACCTATCAATTAACCAATTATTACCTCCGAGCCTCTAATTGATAAATCAATTAGTTGATACTCGCTTATCTCCCGACCTCACTTTCTCAACAAGGATAAACTATGATTTACTCAACAAAAATTATTTCCTGACCTCGTTTAGCCTATAATTACTTCCTAGAGTTGTCAAGCCTAGGGTTTAGAAACACGTAATTTAAACAAACTAATCTTATCAAGAAACCCTAAATCCTCTGTTAATCACGTCCCCATCCACTTGTGAATCTCCCCTAAGGGATTTAGCCACTCATGTTATCATAATCTCTAACTCAATTGAAATAAACATGTAATCAACACAAATAAATTGGAAGAGAAAAAAAATATTAGAATAATCTTGGAATTTATGTCGAATAGAGAACGGAGTAGTAAATCTCTTTAATGGAATAACGAATAACTTCGCTTGTAAAGGCAAATAAACTGAAATACTTGGATAATATAAAAGAAATATTGGATCGAATCGAAACCGATTCCAAGTGGAAAAACAAAGAGTTTATGAAAATTGAAAGAACTTAATCTAATCCTACTCCTAAACTACTAGGGTTTTTGGATGCGTCTAAGATGAATAAGTTACATCAAACCCTTAGGGTCTTACTTATAGGAGTGTTGCAGCTTGAATTAGGTCTTCGACACATCTTAGGTCTTCGTATAAAGTTGATTGTGTCGACGAAAATAGCCATGGTATAATTGGGCATCACATCAACCTATGTCGCGCCACAGGCCTTGCATGGCATGACACGACAAGCAATTGTAGGCTTCTTTGGTTCATGTCGTGCTTTAGCGATTCCGGAAGCTTGTGCATCACTCATCCCTTGCTCCTATGCCAATTGGGCCTATAATTCATCATCCTACACACTCAACTACACAAATTAACTGTGCCTAAGGCTCGTGTCAGTCTAATAGGTCATAACACTCACGAAGAGTGTTAAAAAGCACTTATTTTACTAACTTTAAATCCTAACTACTAAATACCAAAAACATAATATAAAATACTAAATTGGCTAGAAAACAAGCTGTTTAAGTGCAAAAATCGATCAAAATTACTACTACATTTGACGTTAGGCCAAATACACCTAGACTTATGTCCTTGCTTGTCCTCAAGCAAACTAAATAAAAACAAAATAAAAACTGAAAACAGGACATACTAAAAATAAGAAATAAACATGTAAGAAAAAAATTTACTTGGGCTAACTTGGTACAAGAAATTGGACAGAAATATATTAACAAGATATTGTAGATAAACAAATAACTCAAGAGTGATACAGAATTGACTCATAATTTCTAAAATTGGATGAGTTAGTTCATTATATTATAATGCAAACAAATAAAAGAATATTAAGTATAAGGTTCCATCAAAATAGATATATAAATAGACAATTATGTTCAAATGAATATAAGTGGTAAAAACATCAAAACTTGGCACAATTATCAGCCACATAAAGCACTACCTAAGTCACATAGGACTTTTCAACTTGTAATAGTTTGACACATAGGTTGGTTTGGAATTCAAAAATAGGCTCAACAAAATGGCTAAGCACGAAAGTATTTTGGCACATTGTATTATTCCTGATACTTCCCCGAGTATACATGCAGCTCACTACCTTATACCCACTTCTCTCACCTTCTTTATTTCTCCATTTACTAAGGCATTGTATAGTATTAATGAGTACAATCATCTAAGATTGTATTTTTTTTGAACAAATGTGAGCGTACATTTTTCCAACTCACTTTCTTTTTATTTTTTTTCTTTGAGATTTTCTCAATTTGGCATTTTGCCTTATTTTTCTGCAAACTCAAAATCTTATACTCACTATACCATACAAATTTATTTCACTTATTTTTTTTCTTCCTTTTTAACAATCATAATTTATCTACCTAATCCTTTAATATCAATGGTCAGACATCTAAATCCATGCAAGGACCAAGAAATAAAGGATCAAATAGATTATTTGTTAGGCTTAAGGTTTCAATTTTTGGTTCATCAAGAAAATAGATTGAAGCTCAAATTAGGTACTAAGGAAATATTTACGGGATAGCTTTTTGGCTCAAAAATTTTTCTACCAAATATTGTCTTAGTTCATCCCTAGGCAATTCAATACATGGATTAAATTAGCCAAGTCTATCAATTTCTACAACCTATAATTCAATCAAACATGCATATTATTTATATACTTATTTATCATGTGGTATACTTAACATCCTAAATCTATTCATAGTGCAATAAACTGAACTAATTAGTCTAAAATTAAAAAAAATTAAAATCAATTATTATCAAACTAAATTTACAGTTTATTCATAAAATCCTATTAACATGCTTCTAACCAATCGCTTGTATTTCTACAAGCTCAAGCACATAGAAAACATGCAAAATTAAAAATTTTAAAAATAACTAATCCTGAAAAAACAAAATAAAATAACAAAAAAATTACAAATTCAAAAAAAATTTATGCAATTTCCCGAGCTTGGAATGTTCAGAAAATTGCGTGAATGAAAGATCATCTTGAATAGGTTCAAAGGATGGTGGAAATCGTGACCCGAAGCACTTGAATGTTTTATGGAACTAGAGTTATAATCAAATTCGACCCTCATAATTTTGACAAACACCCAAACCTTGGTATAACAAAGACACCACACTTCGAGTTGGTAAAGGAAGTGATAAGTCAAGGGTGAACGCCACAAACTTGAAGAAAGTTTGATAAGTTCAAATAAGTTTAGTTAAGAACCTTGGAGAGAAATTCTCACAAATAAATTTTTTTTATTAAAACTGGTCTAACTTGAAATGTTCAATTACAAAGCTTTATATAAACTCCTAAATTGACTACTCACATTTGGTACATATGGGTTCACAATAACACTTAAGACATTCACACATAATATTGAAAATGTTCACACTAAGCATTTAAAAAAAGTTCATGTTCTTAGAGAGGTTCATACATGGCCAAATTTAATGTTAAACACCCCCTTAGACGTGCATGAATGCTTCACCATGAAGAAATCTCCAAGTTCCTTGCATGTTCAGCCTTTAATTATCTCTTCATCCCCTTTGACCAAATGTTATATACATGGCTCATGCATTTCTTAATTTGAATCTTTAATGTGCCTTGAGTACCTGAATGGGCAGTTTGCATTTGATGAATTCATCTCCTATGTTACCAACCGTCCATGCACTAGCATTATTGTCATGCATCCTTCCTCGTTATGGAACGTATATTAGCATGTACTTGACACTCCATACAATTAGCCACATGAATCATATTGAAGGCTTGTATTCTTAAATATTCTAGAAGGTTCCTTATGCATGAATTTAGCTTGAATGTAGGAGCTTGAAGGGTCATTCTAATCCCATTTGAATGGTCACCTGCATACATATAAATAGCCATCAACTTTGCAACATTTTCATCCCAAAATTTGGCTAAGACCCTTATCTATATTTGGCACATTGTCCCTAATTCACCCCCACACTATATTTGGCAGGTTGTCTCTAAACAATAAAATTATAAAGAAAAGAGGTTACCCCATTGACGTGATTCGTTCAACTCAATTGGTAGGACTACTCCTCCTTTAGGTTTTGGCTCAACATTGTAATGTCTTCAAAATATTGGGGTTCCTACTAAAAAAACTAAACACAACAACATATAAAATATTAAAATCCTAACTAAATCAAAATAAAAAATAAAAATCATCCAAATAAAAATAAAATGAAATGTCCAAAATAAAAATTGAAAATTAAATTAAATTGTTTAGAATTATTCAAAATCAGGATCTGACGCTTTCACTAGCTTCTGAATTCTCTTCTTCTTCTGCTTGATGTGATCATCTTTGTTATTATCGTTCGGAATCGATATGTGATTGCTTTGCTTCCTTTTTGTCAATTTCTTCAATCCAGTATCTCAAGTAATGTTGTTTTACCTTGTAGTATGCATACTACTTGATGTTGATCTCATAACTACACTCCTAATTTGGTTTGTTGCGTCTCCCTTTGCGTTTGTGGTTTTGAATAGTTATAGGTATGGTGCCTTCTACGGAGGAGTTTTTATGCCATACCTTCGATCATAGTGTTCTACAATTGAACTAATGTAGGCAATATCCACTGTCATATATTCAAGATGTGCTCGAATGTCACCCTTCCTTGATGTAGCTTGCTCTTCATTTTTGTCAATATCCTACAATTGATTTGTGGTCCTAATGTTCTTTGAGGGGTTTCCACTTGGGGGTGGTTGTGGCTATCGAAATTCTTTAATCCCATATTTTTCAACTTCTCAGGTTGCCAATTTCTCGCATTCTTTGTTGCATGCAATTTGACATTCCAAGTATTTTTGTATTTGTACTATTGTTTCTTTTAATGTCTATTCTTTGGTTGTGATGCGTACTACTTGCTTGTATTGTCTCCTTGTTCAATTCGACTAGCTCAAATTTTCTGTATGTACTCCGTCTTACTACCATTCTATGTTATTCATTAAGTAACTAATTTATTCTACACTTGGGAGGAAAGATAAATGCTGGTGGCTTGGAGGGAAGATAAAAGTTGATGAAAATGGCCTATATGTCGCACCATAGAGGGGGCATGGTGCGACATGACTCTAGTTTGTCCTATGTTCTTGCTCAATTCAAGGTTGTGTTGTGCCATATATAATGCATGGCACGACACGACAATAATATTTTGCATTTTTAGTTCGAACGGGTTTTATCATGCCATGGGATTGTTATATGATGATGTGGCTTTAATTTTGCCTCTCCAGGACTTGTCATAGGTCTTTGATTGTCTATATTTCCCCCGACTCGCATCTATCTCCTTCGTTGCTCCTAGAAACCTATTTCTTTCTAATTCTAACATAAAACAACAAGTCTAATTCCTAATTCTAACAAATCAAAAACAAATTAGTATACAATATTTACAAATTAATTAAAGTTCAATGGTTTTAAGAATTAGGTTGTGCTACCGGACTTGTCCGATAGTTCCTTGAATTTAACCATTGACTTTATTCATCTTTCATGGCTATCATTGGCCTTCCAACTAATTCCATTCCATTCGGGACCTCTCCATTTATCTCGTTCTCTTGCATTTTAAGTACCTGTACTTGCACAACTACAAAACTGCCTTCTATCAATGTCATTTGGGATTAAATCAAAAAGCATGTAACATTCTTCCCTAAGTAATCCCTCACTTTTGGAACTGTGGCCACATTTAACCACTTCTATCTCATCATTGATTTTTACAATTAGCTCGTTTCACTCTAGATTGATAGTCGATTTAAAAGTACCCAGAAATGCCTTGCCCAATAGAATGGGGATTTCTCAATCTTTCTCAAAATCGAGGACTACAAAATTGACATGGATTATAAATCCCCATACCTTGACCAATACATTCTTGAGTACACCTTTTTGGTGTACCAAGGATTTATCAGCTAATTACAGCGTTATGTTAGCCCCTAAATTGCAAAGTGCCTTACTAAAAGGTCGATCCCCTATCTCTATTGGAATCGTGAAACTACCCGAATCTTTTAACTTTGATGGTATCTTTTTAATGATTAATGCTTTACACGAGGTGTCAATGTCAATTTGCTCGCCCTTTTTCATTTTCTTATGTCGTGCCATGATTTCTTTTAAATACTTGGCATATTTCGGGATTTTATCAATAAGCTGTGAGAGTGGCAAAATGACATTTAAGGATTTAAATAAATTAATAAAATTTATAAAATCTACCTCATCCCTCATTTTCTTGTCCTCTAGTCATTACGAGAATGTTACTTTTATTGTGCTCGATTTTAAGATTACCAGATCAAACACTACTTTGGCTATCTCCTCAATTGGCTCATGGTGTTGTTCCTCTTCCATGGGTTCATTGACCACTTCGGGAACCTCCTCATCTTCATGGATGGGCTTGTTTGGTTTTTTTAGTGTCTTCCTCGATATCAAGCTTATCACTTTTACATGTTCTTCCCATCTTTTCTAAGATTATTTTTCGTATTACTAGGGATGCTCCGGCCATTTTGCTTTTGAAACATAGTCATTAACTGACTCATTTGGTCACACAGGTTGTCCATCCAGGATTCGAGTCGTCTACATATAGCTTGGACTTGTTAAATGTTCGTCTTCATCATTTGCATCTCCCCTTCTAGTCTATCGAATCTTTGACCAAATGTAGCATGGTTGTGTTATAGTATGCCCAAAGGCCAATCATGAGATGATTGTAATTACAATACTTATTTTACCTTGTTTATTAATATAAGGCATTGTCATTATTATTCAGTTTCTTTTTCTGTGTATATAAATAAATTGAATTGTAATAAAGCTCTAAGAATAATATGATTATTCTTAAAAGGTCCTTAGTCAAGTATTATTGTGGGCTTGAACAACAATAATACATTAAGATTAATGTGTAGTTGTTTGATGACAAAGTGTTGTCAAATTCAATACATGATTATGTGCTAGAGAACAATATATTGGACTGACCTGCTATGAGTATATTTCTTGGATTATTATGTAATAGTCACAACATTACTCATAATGATAACTATGTATACGATTCTTATACTTGAGATCATCATTAGCCTAACATCATGAGTCGTATATTTTGATACAATCAAATGACTTCCGTAACAAGTTATACTAAAAAGACTAATGCTGAATATGCCACAATCTATGTAGTGGGATATGGTTTATCAATATAGGGTTTGTCCCTCCTACATAATGGGAGCAATATCCTGGGCCACATGATTGAGTGAGACTAGAAATGCATGGCCATGGTTGAATAAGTTTATATGAGATGTAACATCCCTAACCTATTTCTGTCATCGAATTAAGGTTACGAAACATTACCGTACAATCAAAACAATAATGTCATTTAATGATAATTACATAAAACTCATTATAAACTTAGCAAACATATACTTTTGGGCCTTAAACCGAGCCTTCGAGGCCATAAAAATAGTTTAAAAACAATTCGAGACTAATTTGATACAATTCAAAAAATTTGGAAAAAAGTTGAAAACTTTGAAAATAGGGGTCACAAAGCCGTGTGGCCAGGCCGTGTGACATAGCCCAAATCATGTGGTGTTCGAACAAAAGGACACATGGCCGTGTCCCAGCTCGTGTCTTAAACTGTATAACTTACTGAGTTAGGTCACACGGCTCTGTCGAAGGTTGTGTAACTCTCTGACTTGTGACACACAGTCGTGTCGCAGGCTGTGCGTTAGACCGTGTAACTCACTAACTTTAAATAATAAGTGACACACGGCCGTATAGGCAGGCCATGTGTGTCAGACGGCTGTGTGACAGCCCATGTCCCAGGTTGTGTGCTCCATAATTTGACCTTAAAAAACCATTTTAAGACCAAAATTTACCCAATCCTCCACTCCATTTATGCATACATTCAATAGACCAAAACACCTTTCAAATACACATAAACATAACAATTCAATCAACCTATTTCACCTAACCAATCTATCATTCAAAAGCACCACATTTGTACAAAAACAACATTAATCAAAACAAGGCTATAATACCACATCTCAAACATAAAAACATAGTCAAATAAGCTACCTAATGACATCAACTGTGAAACCATTCACCTTTCATTAAAACATGCTAAAATGATCATAATCATGTGGCTTTAATATATAAACAAGTAATAGTACTAGAAAGAACATATGTTTTCTCCTTAATTATTGGTTAATTTGTCCCCATTTAGTTAGTTATCTTTAGCACATATTTTAGCATTTTTAATTCAGTAAATTGCATTTTATAACTACATGGATCTTAGCATATTTATCCTTAATTTTTTCATGTTTTGGTACCAATGTTACTACATGAGTATTTTCAGATTGCGCCCAAAATTATTGTCGTACACGACAGCTGCTGGGATAAGAACAAAAATGTGCATGCTGTCTAGTCTAGTATAACCAACTTGTACATACAGAGGCAGCATGATTCTAATGAAAAGACACCTAGGCTATTTAGGAAGAATATAAATATTCACGTGAAAAGAAAAAAGAAGGCTTTTTGGGGAGAGTATCTTCTTCAACCTATCTTTTAAGGCTTTTCGGCTATGGCGGCTTAAGTCTCCAATAGGTGAACCGACATGAAAGGGATGCAGATTAGCTCTTGACGAGGAGCCCTGAGTGCGACACAAGAGGGAGTTGAGAGATCAAGTTGAGATTTTCTAGGAATAGTACTCTCCACTTGTTTCTTTTATATTTCTTTTCTAAACAATGGTGATTACTTTCTATTTCATGTTTATACGGAAGTATACATGATTTCTAGGCTAAATGTTATTTTATTCAATCTTGCTTCTACTATTTAATCTTTGGGTTTGAATGTTTTTGCATGGAAGTGTTATTATGGTCATTGACACTGGAAAGTGCAGCGACAGTTCAAGCTAACAAGCCTGACAGTGGAAGTTGCTTGAGGATTAAGGGAATTTAATCCACTTCTTCTTAATAGTGTTCCATTGCAATCATTGAAAGATATGGTTAATGTGCATGTTTAAGTCTTATATTAAATATAAAATTTAAGCTTGGTAAGATATTCATTGCAATTTAATGCATCGACAATTACCTATCCTTTTATACCTTGTGAGCACTTAGTATTCTATTGAATATTCATGATGGGGATCCCAATTTATCATTATCATATTTTATCTTATTGTTTTCAAGTTATTGCTTCGACACCTACTCTCACAATTTATCTCGTTTCTATCTATTTATTGCACTAACATTGATAGACAGAAGACAATCATCCTTGTGGGATCAATATCTGACAGACTCATATATGTCTACTATACTTGCACCGATAATGTACGCTTGCACATTGTAGATGTTACGTTAAACAGTCGATCAAGTTTTGGCGTCATTGCCAGGGATTGCATTTGTTTGATGTTTATTTTTGTTTGTTTTTATTTCATAATATTTAGTTGTTCATAACTTGATTTATTTTTGTTGCTATTTTCACATTTTATTTATGTGTTGTATGACTCAAAGCAATTTGGAGTTTATTGCTTATTTTGATCTAAAAATTGAAAGAACCGTTCGGAGGAGACTTCGAGAAAAAAGGAATATGGTTTTACCAAGAAACTATGAAGTCATACCCCTGATGCAGAAAAATATGCTAATGACCCACCATTGTCGTAAGACACTCAAATACAAAACAGGACTATTCTGTCTTGGATAACTTACAACTGGAGTTGTTAGGCCAACAATCCAAGCTGGAAATCTTGAACTCAAGCCAGTAATGTTTCAAATGTTGAATTTTAATGGGCAATATGCTGGACTACCTCATGAAGATGCAAGAGAACATGTTAAATCATTTTTATTGATTTGTGCTTCCTTTAGTCAACAAGGAGTTCCTAATGAAGCTTTGAAGATGCAATTATTTCCTTATTCCTTGCAGGGAAGAGCTCGTACTTGGTTCACTGGACTACCTGGCGGATCAATTACTTCTTGGAATGCACTAGCAACATAGTTTGTTTTGCGATTTAACCCACCGACAATGAATGTTTGTCTTTGAAATGATGTTACAGCTTATCATTAGCTGGATGATGAGAATCTTTACACCACATGGGAACGTTATAAATCTTTACTTGGACATTGTCCCGTGTACGGTATTCAACAGGAAACACAAATTGGGATTTTCTATATTGGGTTGAATTCACACTCGAGGAATCTTGTCGGCGCATTAACCAATGGTCCTTTACTGGTTTATACTTATAATGATGCTATTTGAATTCTAAAGAGAATTTCTCAGAATGAATCTTTACTTGGACGTTGTCCCAAGAACGGTATTTAACAAGAAACACAAATTGGGATTTTCTATATTGGGCTGAATTTACACTCGAGGAATCTTGTCGATGTATTAACCAATGGTCCTTTGCTGGATTATCAATATCCTATCTCTAGAGCTGCACAAGAAAAAGCTACTCCAAAAGTTATTGAATTGGACACAATATCTGCACTTAGTGCTCATATTTCTTCTCTTGCAAATATGATAAAAAATATGCAAAGGACCAGTGACGCTGCACCTATACAAGTCGCTCTACAAGTTGATGTTCCTACCTTTTGTTGTGACAACCATAACTATGAAGATTGTCCACAACATGCAGATAATGTCTTTTATGTCAATAACATCTGCAACAATTCTTATGGCAACTCTTATAATAATTCTGCACATAATCAATAGTCTTGTGGAACTCAGAATGCTTGACAAAATGCTGCGACATTCCGATATGGGAATATACCTACTCAAGGCAAATATAATACAAGACAAGGGAATTATAATCGACAACAATAGAACTACAATCAGCACACTCGGATGCATCCACAACAAAGTCAGATGCATCCACACCAAAATCAGACACAGCCACATCATTCTTCTTCAAGGGCATCGACGACAATAGTACACACAAGCTTCTCCTTCTGACCCATTAGCTGCTCTTGAGGTTTTAATACAAGAGCATATGACTCGCACATAAGGTATTGTGTAAGGGAATTCATCTTCTATTTGGGCATTGGAAGCACAATTAAGACAACTTACTTCGAATATGAATACTCGACCACTGGACACACTACCTAATGACACAGAAAATCCCAGTCCAAAGGGGAAAGAACACTTCAAGGCTATCATACTTAGAAGAGATAAACAAATTGGCAAGCCGACTACAGACTCTACTGTAGTAGCTCAAGATCCTAGTGAACTGATCCTTGGTGTGAAGGTTAAATCTGAAGAGCTTGTCGATGTACCAGACAAAGAAGTTCCACAAATTGTCACTCATATGCCTAATGTCCAACCCTCGAAACTGTCGATGCAATCAAAGGTGCCGGCATAATCAGATGTCCACCTTTACCTTTTCCACAAAAATTTAGGGAGAATGAGCAGGACAAGCAGTACCAACAGTTCCTGAGCACACTGAATTATGGGAAATTCCTTTAGTAGACGCTCTTGTGCAAATTCTGAATTCTGGGAAAAATATGAAGTAGCTCTTGCCCAAGAAAAAGAAGCTCAGTGATATGGAAACTATTGCACTCACAGAAGGCTGTAGTACTGTTTTGACAAATAAATTACCCCCGAAAGTGAAAGATCCTGGGAGCTTTACTATCCCATGTTCAATTGGAAACCATTATTTGGGCAAGGCTTTATGCGACTTGGGAGCTAACATCAACCTAATGCCACTATCTACTTTCAGAAAGTTGGGAATTGGTCATATGAAACCTACTACAGTGACATTGCAACTAGTTGATCGATCCTTGGCTCAACCTGGAGGGCAAATCAAAGATATCTTAGTTCGTGTGGATAAATTCATTTTTCCAGCTGATTTTATCATACTTGAATGCGAGGCAGACAAGGAGGTTCCCATAATCTTGGGACGACCATTTTTAGCCACCGAACAAACTCTTATTGATGTTTACAAAGATGAACTGACCATGCAACTTAATGATGAGCACGTTACCTTCAGTATTTTTGAATCTATTCAATGCAAGGATAAAGAAGAATGTCATACTGTCGATGTACTAGATGATCTAATTGAGGAAGAATTCAATAACAAAATCATAATACTTTTAAAGAAGTTTACAGTGATATCTAATGATGAATTCTTAGATAATTGTGGCAGCATGGTTGAAGCTAATAATATTGAACTCAGGCATGGATGGCAGATTGAATCCTTAGACTTAGCAAACAAAATAGTTCCAATTTTCAAGCCATCTATCAATGAATCTTCTGCTCTATAATTGAAACCACTACCTACTCATCTTAAATAGGTCTTTCTTGGTGATAACAATACTCTCCCAGTTATTGTCTCCGCAACACTGGATGTAACTCAAGAAGAGAAATTGGTCCATATTCTTAAGCAACATAAACAAGTTATTGTTTGAAGCATTGCCGATATCCAAGGCATTAGTCCATATTTTTACATGCACAAGATCAAGTTGGAAGATGAAGGCAAGCAATCAATTAAGAAAAAAAGAAGATTAAATGAGAAGATGAAATAAATTGTTAAGAAAGAAATTATAAAGTGGCTTGATGCTGGAATTATTTACCCTATTTCTAATAGCAATTGGGTAAGTCCAATGAAATGCTTTCCTAAAAAGAGTGGCATCATTGTGGTTAGCAATGACAAAGATGAATTAATTCCTACACACATTCCTATGGGATGGCGAATCTGTATGGATTATCACAAACTTAATGCTGCCATAAGGAAGGACCACTTCTCACTTCCTTTCATTGACCAAATGTTGGACAGGCTTGCTGGAAGAGCCTATTACTGCTTCTTAGACGGCTATTCTAGGTACAATCAAATTGCTATTACACCGGAGGATCAAGAGAAAACAACTTTCACCTGTCCCTTTGGTACTCTTGTTTTTTGACGTATACCTTTCGATCTTTGCAACGTAGCAGCCATATTTCAAAGGTGCATGATGATAATATTCTCACATATGATTAAAGATTCTTTCGAGGTTTTTATGGATGATATCTTAGTCTATGGGAATGATTTTAAAAATTGTGCTAACAATTTGAATAAAGTATTGCAGTAATGTGAAGACATGCATCTTGTTCTAAATTGGGAAAAATGTCATTTCATGGCAACTGAAGGAATTGTGTTAGGCCATCGAATCTTTAGTCGAGGCATTGAAGTAGACAAAGCTAAAGTGGAAATCATTGAGAAATTACCTCCACTAACAAATTTGAAAGGTATTCGTATTTTTTTTGGGCATACGGGGTTTTACCGAAAATTTATTAGATTTCTCAAAAATTGCAATGCCCTTATGCTCATTGTTGGAACAGAATCAAAAATTCCTCTTTGACGATGCATGTCTGGAGGCATTCATTCAATTAAAGACGTAGCTAGTAAATGCACCCATTGTCGTTGCACCAGGTTGATCTAAACCTTTTGAAGTTATGTACAATGCAAGCGACGTTACTGTGGGTGTTGTTCTAGGACAACACAAGGGAAAAATATTTCACGCCATCTATTATGTTAGCAAAACTCTTACAGAGGCTCAAATTAATTATACCACTACAAAGAAAGAATTGTTGGTTGTAGTCTTTGTTTTTGAAAAGTTTCGTTCTTATCTTGTCAACGCAAAGGTTACCGTATTTACTGATCACTTAGCGTTGCGATATCTTTTTATGAAAAAGGATACAAAACAACCACTGATATGTTGGATCTTACTGTTGCAAGAATTCGACATCGAGATAAAAGACCGCAAGGGTTTAAAGAATCAAGTTGCAGACCATCTGTCACGATTGGGAGTTGGTAGCGAATATGGAAACATACTTCAAATTATCAACGCATTCCCAGATGAAAAGTTATTTACTATAGATGCAACTTCTTGGTATGTGGATTTGGTTAATTATCTAGTGTGTGGAAAACTCCCATTGAGTATCACAGGCCATAAAAAATAAAGATTTCTTCGTGAAGTAGTGAAGTATCATTGGAACGAGTCGTATTTATTCAAAGTATGCAATGATAACATTATTTGGTGTTCTGTTCCGAAAGAGGAGATGCTTTCAATCCTGAAGCACTATCAATTGGTTTTTAGGAAAGCATGTCACTTGCCAGTTAAACTGGAGTACAAAGCAATATGGGCTATTAAGCAAGTGAACATGGACTATGAAGCTGCTGGAAAGAAAAGGCTATTGGATATCACTAAACTAGAGAAGATTAGGCGAAATGCTTATGAAAATGCTACAATTTGCAAGAAAAAGACCAAACGATGGCATGACAGAATTATTTTGCAGCGACAATTTATCACAGGTCAAGAAGTTTTATTCTTCAATTCTAGACTGAAACTGCACCCGGGTAAATTGCTCTCACGTTGGTCTGGACCTTTCAAAGTTTTCGAAGTATTTCCTCATGGTGCAGTCACAATCAGAGATTTACTTGATGGACATCAGTTAAAAGTGAATGGCCTGTGATTGAAACATTATTTTGGGAATATTGATCAAAAGCAGGCAGAGACCATTAAATTGGTCAAAAAATTTTAATTTTATGGAATTTATTATTTTGTAATTTTATTTTTTTTATTCCTACTTAAGTTTTTTTTATTTTTTCTTGCAGAATAATTAGGTACCATTGTCGACGCACTTGGGCTTTATTCTCAGTGCAGTTCGTACTATTGTACTTTACGTACGACTCACCACGAATGAAGGGTAGATCAGAATTTTTAGATCCCATCGTTTGATCAAAAGTGACCTAGCCGTCTGATTTGTCTGAACGAGCACAATTCCCATTGGACACATTTATTCCCACTAGCTTTATATCTCTTCACATGAAAAAATCACGCATTTCCATCTTCTTCTTTCACTCACTATAAACCCCTTTAATTGTGCCGACTATAACACATACAAAGCAGCCATTTTTATTCACTTTCTCTTACCCAAGCTCGTACCTTTACAACTTTAAACCATCTTCACTCCACAAAAGAAACAAAATATGGCAAGAACGAGAGGATCAGTCAAGAAAACCACCAAGCCTATTGAAGAACACTCATCCTCTGCAACTACAGTTCGTGAATCGGAATCCTCCATGCCAATAGAGAAAAAAGAGCCAATGATCTTTTTAACGAAAGCGTCCAAAGATTGGTTTCAAGACAACATTTTGAATCGACATTTTCATCCAAAATAAGGCATTCTTCTTTTGCAACAGCAAGACTTAGGCAAGAAAATCTACAAAACCATCTCTATGCTAAAGTGGGAGACTTTCTACACTCATCTTGGAAGCTATTCTTTTTCAATGGTACGTGAGTTTTACACTATCCTTTATGAAAATGAGTTAGAGTTTATATTTGTTCGAAAAGGCTTAATCCCATGGGATGCTAAAAAAATCAATGAGTTGTACAACACTAAAGTGGATGTAGACGAACATTTCGAGTTTATTGAAGATTCACAGACGAAAAAAAGGACCGCTTGGTAAAGGATTTCTGTGTTGAAGGACCATTGCGGATGGGTTCACAACAAAAGAATTATAGGATGCACCACCGCTTCCTGACACTGCAAAGAAAAATCTAGTTTCATTTTGTCAACTGCAGGCTACTACCCTCTACTCATAGCACCACAGTCAACCTCGATAGAATGTGTCTGATACATTCAATTGTTAAGGGTAGAAAGATTGATTTCGATGTAATACTTCACCAGGAAATTACTGACTGCGCCGCAAGGCAAACTGGAATTTTGGTTTTCCCATCGTTGGTGATGCTACTCTACAGCAGAAAGGGATCGTGCCCCATGATGATGAAGAGATCCTGGAGAATAAGGGACCGATAAATGTAGCCTCTATTGAAGGAATGACTCATGGCAAAGATACACTGACAATGAAGGGGGCAGAGACCAGCAAGATAAGGAAAGGCAAAACTAAAGCAAAAACCAAGGGAACAAACCTAACTGCAGAGACATCATTGTTGCGCAAAATGTAGGATATTGAGAAGTTGGCCAGGTAACATCTCGATTTTGACCCTAATCGGACAAAGTGGTTTTGGGACCACAAATCTGAGTCAGAAAAATTTTCTAAAATTATTTTCGTTATTTACAGTATGTGAATTACTATGTGTGAAAATTTCATATGAAAATTTGATCATTTGAGTGCTCAATTTGATAAAAAGGGCTTAATCACGTAAAATAAAAATTTGGGGGTCAAATTTAAAAGCACCCAATTGTTGGTGATCAAATGTAATACAAACCTTACGTCTAGTAGACTTAATGCCGGTGATACATTTCGAACTATAGGTCTAGCAGGTTAAAAACCGGTGTACCGAATCAGGTTTTAAAACCTAGCAGGCTAAGTGCCGGTGAATCTGTTTAAATTATGTGAGAATATTCAATTGATATATCTATGATTTTGATTATATGAAATCGATGAATACATAAACATTCGGTTTTTACATGCTTGGTGAGTATACACCTACATTCGGGTTTTGCATTGGTTAAACATAATTGTATGCATTCGGTATATACAATTAATAAAGGCATATGTACATTAGGTATATGCAATTGTTGAATTTATAAATGAATATGGTGATATGCGGTTGTTAAATATATATATGTTGAGCCTATGTGTTTGATAATTATTTATGTATGCATTTGAGATATATATATAGATGTACTCATTTATATGTATATGAAGAATATGTATATATATTAGAATGTATGTATTAGCTATGTATAATGTATGTATTAGCTATATATTCAGGTATAAATTCATAATGAGTATATATATACAAACGGATATAAAATGTGATTGGTATATATGTGCATGATCAATTATATGCACATGATAAGTATATATGTGCATTCAGATGTATGCAGGTAATTAAGATGTATACACATTCAGTTATAAAATTTGTTAAACATATGTATATATATGCAATCGGCTATTTACGTTAAAGTGTATGTACATTCGGTTTTAATTGTTGATAATTATGTATGCATTTGTCTATAAGTATTTGTTAATATATACGATGTTTGCGAATTCATTAAGTGTACCAGGAAATTTTATAATTTTATATATATATATATATTTTTTGTTATGCTATAGACTTACTAAGCTATAAAAGCTTACTTTGTTTACTTATTTCTTTCTGTATTATAAACTTAAATATCAAGCTTCAAGCTCGGGGATCGTCAGCAAGTTCATCACCCTATCTATTGTCTCGGTATTTAAAATGTTTAAATTTTAACTATGGCATGTACAGACTAGATAAATGTTTTAAAGGACGTACTTTGTTATATTGTATATAAATTTAATAGCCATATGAAAATGGTTTATTTCCTTATGGATTTGCTGGATTGTCATGTCTTTATTTTGTTTTCAATTATCTAAGTGAAGTTCATAATATGTCATATTTAATATTAAATTAAGTTTATTAAATTTTGAATATTTATATACAATGTATATGTTTTGATTTTGCAATGGTTGTATTTTGTTCACTAATGCCTCGTAACCCTAATTCGGATACAGATATGGGTTAGGGGTGTTACAGGCCAATTCCATCAGCAATAAGCAGATAAGGCTTGTTGCTACAATAGAGGATATGGACAGATCACAAAATTTGCTCTACGCTTATACTAAGGAATATAACAACTCTATTGTAACCACATTAAGTCAGTTAAACCCCGTCCCCACTCCTAAAATTTTTAGTGTTCCCACCGATCATCCGAGATTATGAACCCTCATTCGAGGAAGATAACTTAGGGGATCAAGACAGATTGGTAGAATCCCCTCCCATTATGCACGTCTCTGATGATGAGAATGAGGAGGACTCAAGGGACATTAAGGAATGTATGCAAAGGATTGATAGCCTGGTCGAGGGTGACTTCGTTCCTGGTCAAGAGGCATCTGCTGTTGAAGAAGAAGTTCATGTGGGAGAGGAAAAAGTCCGTGTTACAATTGTGAATGAAAAGGCCAAGGAAGACAATACTGAAAAAGAAGCTACTGAGAAAGAATCTACTAAGAACATTGTCAATGCATCTGACATTGTGGATGCAACTAATGATAATCTGGAGCGAGATAGAGCTAAATTGACGAAAGTTGCTGAGGTAACCAGTGAGCAGCACCACAACTCATTGGCGATAGTGGTCTATACCGAACCATTAGTGACCCCTCCTACACAAGAAGCAACCGATGATGTCGGGGCAGCGCCCGAAACTGAGGAGAGATCCGAGGACTATGCAAATCCCAAAGAAAAGAAGAGAAAGCACTCCAAAGACAAAAAGCGCAAGAAGGAGGAGAAAAAAGGAGGAAGAAGAAACATCGTGCAGCCACATTGATGGCCGAGGAAAATTGAGTTAGTTTATTTTAAGTTTTAGCTGTAGTATTCATGCATTGCATGTAGCTATAATTTTCATTTTGATAGTGAACATTATCATTGCATTTTTATTGTCATCGCATTTTAATGTTAGTGCATTTGGGACTATGCAAACTTTAAGTTTGGTGCAATGCATATAGGGTTTGGAATACACCCATATTTAAAAAAAATGAGTTTAATAAAGCACGCAAGGTTTATTTGTGGTTAATGCAAATGAGTTTAAAATTTTTTGTTACATTCGATGCTTAATTCTTGAATCATGCGAATTATCGATGAATAAGTTGGATAAATTTGACTGAATGTTGTATCTTCAATTCTTTGATGAATGATTTAGGTTGCATTAGTAACGGATGACTAGTAGCATTCTTTGAATCTTGAATGAATCTACCTTTTACAAATGCTTATATATAGTTATGAATAAGAGACACTCCAAAGTGGGTGTATTGTGAAATGTTAAAGAGGAAACACTCCAATGCAAGCGTTAGAAAATTGAATCTAGCCAAAGGTTGTCGCTGCATAAGTGTGTATCGATGCAATTACATACTCCCTAGGGGTTTGTTGTACTCCATCATTACTTCTCAGGAACAAGGGTACAGTAATGCAACGGTCCCTTATTCACAAAAAAAAGAGACATATATTGTACAAGAAATGATGTACTAATAGATAGAATTTAGGATTTAAAGCATGATGTTGGTTTTGATGAAGTTGCAATCTTATTTATTCATACTTATGTATTGTCGATGCAATATTCTGTCATTTGAATGTGACTCACTCACTGGGATTTTAGGTGATTCAAGTTGCTAGAATGATTATTTGCCTTAATGAATTATTGTGTAGCCTTGGATGTTTCTGTTTTACTTGAGGATAAGTAAAAACTCAAGTTTGGGGGTGTGGTAGTACTAGAAAGAACATATGTTTTCTTCTTACTTATTGGTTAATCTGTCCCTATTTAGTTATCTTTAGCACATATTTTGGCATTTTTAGTTCAAGAAATTGCATTTTATAACTCAGTGGATCTTAGCCTATATATCCTTAACTTTGTCATGTTTTGGTACCAATGTCGTTGCATGAGTATTTTTAGATTGCACCCAGAATTGTCGTCACACATGACAATTGTTGAAACCACTTTTTGATAAAAGGTCAACTTTTGTTTGAAAACGAAAATTAAAACGGGAGTCACCACCGATCATTTTTATGTGGTGTAATCGGGTCACCTCATAATGATTTAATTTATTAAAATGACAATTTTGGTCTATGAAATTCAGAAAAAATGGGTTCGGGAGTCAGTTACATACGAGGAAGGATTAGCACCCCCATAACGCCCAAAATTGGTATCTAGTTGATTAATTAACGTCTTAATGTCGAAAATTGAAAATTTTGAAGAGATTTAAAATACGATCCCTTTGTTAAAATCACTTAAATAAAAATTTAGAAAAGAGCGTATTTCGCGTCAATCGATAAAAAGAATTATATCCCTTGAGTTAGGACACAATACCTTAAATCTCGAAACGAGAATAAACACTATTTTTTTATTATCTCTGTTTTAGAAAAGAAATCATATTCCGTAAGTTGGAAAATGATCTTTTTAATTCTCGAGATAATTTTAAAAATGTGTTTTTGAAAATTGGTTTGTATATTTGGGTTTATCGAAAAGAAATCGAAACCCCGTAAGTTAGGGAACGACCTTTCGAATTCTAAAATACGAAATATTGCTTATTTTTAAAAGTCTTCTTTTTTTGAATTTGGGTGAAAATTAATGTAATATTTAAAATGATATACGTATAAAATATTAAACTATCGAATGATTACATTACGAGTGTATTAATAAACAGTTCATAGCATATGTAACGACGATGATTATAATACATACATCACTTTAATACTAATATTAACAATCAAAAAAAATAAAATCAATAATAATAACAATGAATAATAACAGCAATAACAATAATAAAATAAACACATAACAAGACAATATCAAATTTAAAAGAACAAGGGAATTAACAAATAAATACACAAATAAGCATTGAGGAAAATCATTTATAAAATATTAAAAGGATAATAAAAAAATGAGTGAAATTAAAGTTGTAGTAATAATAATGGTAATAATAATAATAATAATAAGAATGATGATAATAATATATAAAAAACGACAATAATAAAATATAAAAGGTAAGAATAAAAATAAAAATGAAAAATGAACTTTAAAAGGCTAAACTTAAATAAATAAAGGATTTAATTGAAATTAAACCAAATTTAAGAGATGAATTAAGAAAAAATAGTAAACAAAAGACCCAATTGAGTGGCACGAATAACTCAGAGGGACCAAATTGGGAAATATCCCCGCCCTCTGAAACGAGCTGCTTTACTAGGATGAAATCGGAAACGAAATAAAATTTAAAGTACCAATTGAAAAAAAACTTAAATTAAAACAATTGAAAAATGCGGAAGAGCCTAACGCGCAAATAAAACATTGAAGTAAAAACGCGCAGATCCTCCCCTCAGGTCGGGTCAACACGCGGGTTGAAGGGGGTGAAACGAAGTCGTTTCAGGCCCAAAACAGCGCCGTTTAGATCCTCTATAAAAATAAAAATAAAAATTTAAAATTCTCATTTCCCCCATTTTCTCTAAAAAAATCAAAAATCCCTCTCCCCTTTTCTCTCAATTCCAGAATCCTGCCATGGCTCCGGCATCGAACCACTGTGGCGACCGCCGGTCACTGGCGACGGCATTGCCATCCACGGTGGCTGAAAAACTGAAAAAGGCCATTTTTTGGGCCTTTCGACTCCCTTGGCCTAAAAATGTTGTTTTTCATCAGAAACGACGAACCTTACCCACGGCGATGCAAAACGCGAGTAAAAAGGTATTTTTTTATTTCTCATCCTCTTTTTGTTTGAAAGATAAAATCAAACGAAAATAAAATGAAAACAAGAAAAATATGAAACTACCTCTGCAAAATAGTTCACTGTTTCTTTGATGATTTTTTTTGTATTCGTATTCAGTAAAAAAGTTCTTTTTCCTTTTGTTACAACACTGTTTTAGGGCTTTTTATAGCCTAAAAATTACAGCTTTCTTCTCTTTCTTTTTTTGTTGCCGTTTTCTTTGTCTTTGTTGTTTGTCCTTACAAGTACGGAGGCCATACGGAGGTTGACGTCGCTGATGTGCAGTGGCAGCAGCTGAGAGGGGTTAGGGGCTAAGGTTTGTTCTATTTTTAGGTGTTGGGCTTGTAATTTTTGGGCTAGGGTTTCTAATTTGGGCTTGTATTTGGGTTAAATGTATTTAATGTAATTTGGGCTTGAAAATGGACTTTTGATGTTTAGGCTTTTTATTATTTATTGTGTTTAGTTTATTTGCTTAGTGGGTCGGGCAAATCGGGCCTATTACAACAGTTGTCGGGATAAGAACAAAAATGTGTGCGCTGTTCAATCTCGTATAACCAACTTGTACGTACAGAGGCAACATGATTCTAATGAAAGGACACATGGGCTATTTGGGAAGAATGTAAATATTCATGTGAAAAGAAAAAAAGGAGGCCTTCTTAGGAGAGTATCTTCTTCAACCATCTTTTAAAGCTTTTTGGCTATGGCGGCTTAAGTTTCCTACGGGTGAACTAACGTGAAACAGATGCAGATTAGATCTTGACAAGGAGCCTTGAATGTAACAGAAGAGGGAGTTGAGAGATCAAGTCGAGATTTTCTAAGAATAATACTCTCCATTTGTTTCTTTTATATTTCTTTTCTAAACAATGGTGATTACTTTTTATTTCATGTTTGTACGGAAGTATACATGATTTCTGGGCTAAATTTTATTTTATTCAATCTTGCTTCTACTGTTTAATATTTGGGTTTGAATGTTTTTTGTATAGAAGTGTTATTGCGGTCACTGACACAGGAAAGTGCTGCGACAGTTCAAGCTAACAAGCATGACAATAGAAGTTTTGATACGAACTCGTCTCGTGATGTTTTGAGTCGTATGTGTTGCCCAATCATGAATTGAGTAAGGATGGATTCGTTTTGGTTTTAAAATGAAACAAAATAGAGATAATGGCTTCAAACAAAGGTAATAAACAAAATAAAGAGGAAACAATAACAAATTAATTGGCTAAGACCGAAAATGAACCAACAATAACGAATTGTTGACCCGAATCTCAAAATGGTCTTTAGGTGTTTTTCGGTTAAAGGAAACAGGAAAGGAACCTTGACCCACTATCAACTATGATAGGAACCAAAGGTATATTGAACGCCACACCAAAGGTGATAAGTTCAGCAACAAAGAAAAGATGGACGCCACAAGCTATGCTTGATAAGTCAAATCAATTCCGAAAGAACAAAGAGAATTGGATAGCTCACAATTCAAATATTTCATCTATATTCAGCAAAAAGTTTCTTTCTCTATGGCTGAGTACATCTATTTATAATGCTAGAATAAGGTAACCGAATGGTCAAAAACATCCACTTAATGTGCCATAAAAAACTGATGTCTTTTCTTATTCTTTGAACCAAATAACTCCTTCCATAAAATCACTTTAATTCAGCTGATTTGAATGTCTTTAATGGCTTAGAAAAATGACTCTTGAGTTGTCCTTGGCTAGTTGAATAGACACCATCTCTTACCAGCTCCTTAATGACATTCAAAGGCTTGATTAATTTCTCTTAAAAGCTCCAAAAACGGCTGGAAGTGGAAGAGTTGCTGCTGAATTTTAAAGGGCATAAAATGCTCTTTAAAAACTCCTTTTAATGATCTTTAAGCTCCTTTTTTAACAGCCCCTTTAATTGTAACTCAAAAGAACTTGAACAGCCACTTATTAAATGTGTAACAGCCTTGAATTGTAACCACTATAAGCTAAAAAGTCACCTGCAATAAACACATTAAAATGAGTTTATTAAACACATTAAAACACTTATTAATCATAACACATATTAAACTTACTTAAATAAATGAACTAAAACATATATGCAATAATTATTCCAGCAACTAGTTTAATGAAAGAAGCATAATTTAAAGAACTTAATTTATGCATCAATAAATAATCCTAGGAACTAGATCAATTAAGAAGCATCTTATTTAATAAAGTTCAATAACTAACTCATGTATTAAAACTTTAAGATAAGTTAAATTAATTGATCAGCAACTTATTTATTAAACTAAAACAAGTTAATTAAAAAAACAAATTCAGCTTGTAATAAATTGCAAGTAACGCCTTTTGAACGGTTTGAAGCACGACTATCAAATACAGCTACTCCCTCTTCCCAAGCTCGTTCCACATAGCTTGCTATTGCATTTCGAAATCTCTTAGCTCGTGATCGAGTTATTGGTCCTCGTGGCAGCTCAATGGATTCGGTAGTAATTTCCTGGGCTAAGGTTGCATCATTCCTCCCCTCTTCGAGGCGATTTGCTCCCAAATCATCACCTACATCGAAAAGAGATAAATCAGCAACATTAAAAGTAGCACTAACCCCATACTCACCAGGTAAATCTAACTTATAAGCGTTATCATTAATTCTCTCCAAGACTTGAAAAGGTCCATCTCCTCGTGGTAATAGTTTGGATCGTCTTTGAACGGGAAATCTCTCCTTGCGCATGTGAATCCAAACCCAATCACCAGGTTCAAATATTACTCGTTTACGGCCCTTGTTAACTTGATGTGCATATTGCTCCGTTCTTCGTTCAATATTATCCCTAACTCGCTGATGTAATTGTTTCACAAAATCTGCCTTTTTCTTTCCATCTACATGCACCAATTTATCAAAAGGTAAAGGCAATAAATCCAATGGAGTTAAGGGATTAAATCCATACACTACCTCAAATGGTGAAAACTTGGTAGCCGAATGTACCGATCGATTGTATGCAAATTCAATGTGAGGTAGACACTCCTCCCAAGTTTTTAAATTCTTACGTATAATGGCCCACAGTAGTGTTGACAGAACTCTATTAACAACCTCTGTTTGGCCATCAGTTTGGGGATGACTTGTTGTGGAAAATAATAGCTTAGTTCCAATCTTTCCCCATAAAGTCCTCCAAAAGTGGCTGAGAAATTTGGTGTCTCGATCCGAAACAATGGTTTTTGGAATTCCATGCAATCGTACAATCTCCCTAAAAATAGATTGGCAACATTTAAAGCATCGTCAGTTTTGTTACATGCAATGAAATGAGCCATTTTTGAAAACCGATCAACTACAACAAACACAGAATCTTTGCCATTCTTTGTTCTAGGAAGACCCAAAACAAAGTCCATAGAAATATCCATCCATGGCATTTCTGGAATCGGTAATGGAGTATAGAGTCCATGTGGCTGGACCCTTGATTTCGCCTTCTTGCAAACAATACAGCGATTGCACACTTTAGCCACATCTCGTTTCATCTTTGGCCAATAAAAGTGTTCTTGAAGAACGGCCAAAGTTTTGGCAATACCAAAATGTCCCATTAAACCCCCACTATGTGCTTCATGAACCAGCAAATTTCTAGTTGATCCTTGGGGTATGCACAACTTATTTTCTCGAAATAGGAATCCATCTTGCTGATAGTACCTGTCATACGCACCTTGCACACATAACTTGTAAACTTCTCCAAAATCAGAATCATCAGCATATAATTCCTTTAAATAAGCAAAACCAAGTAACTTAACATCTAAATAATTTAAAAGAGTATACCTTCGCGATAAAGCATCTGCAACGATATTTTCCTTACCTTGCTTATACTTAATCACATATGGAAAGGATTCTAAGAATTCTACTCATTTTGCATGTCGTTTGTTAAGCTTAGTTTGCCCTCTCAAATGCTTCAAAGCCTCATGGTCCGTGTGTATAACGAACTCCTTAGGCCAAAGGTAATGCTGCCATGTTTCTAATGCACGTATCAATGCGTACATTTCTTTGTCATATGTGGGATAATTGAGCGTAGCTCCATTAAGTTTCTCGCTAAAATAAGCCACCGGTCACCCATCTTGCGTTAAAACCGCTATTCCTATTCCAGAAGCATCACATTCTACCTCGAAAATTTTGTTAAAATTCGGCAAACATAAAAGTGGAGCATTAGTCAAGCAATCTTTGATTTTAACAAAAGCAAATTCTTTTTCATCAGACCAAATAAAAGGTGAATTTTTTTTGATAATACCGGTTAATGGGGCAGCAAGAGTGCTAAAATTCGGTACAAACCTCCTATAGAAGCTTGCAAGGCCATGAAAACTTCTAACTTGGCTGATGTTATTTGGTCGTGGCCATTCTTGTATTGCTTTAATCTTCTCTTGGTCCACCTCTAATCCATTCGCACTTACAACAAAACCTAGAAAAACAACTTTGTCAGTACAAAAGTTACATTTCTTAAGGTTTGCATACAATACTTCCTTTCGTAAAACCTTCAAAATAGCATGCAAATGTTCAAGATGTTCAGTTAATGATTTGCTGTAAATTAAAATATCATCAAAATAAACTACGCAAAAACGACCAATGAATGACCTCAAAACGTGGTTCATCAACCTCATGAAAGTACTCGGTGCATTGGTGAGGCCAAAAGGCATCACTAACCACTCATACAAACCGTATTTAGTCTTAAACGCAGTCTTCCACTCGTCCCCTTCCCGCATACAAATTTGATGATACCCGCTTTTCAGATCAATCTTAGAGAACAATTTTGCTCCACTAAGCTCGTCTAACATATCATCAAATCTAGGAATGGGATGTCGGTATTTGACGGTAATTTTGTTGATAGCTCGGAAATCTACGCACATCCTCCATGAACCATCTTTTTTAGGCACCAACAGAATGGGAACCGCACATGGACTTAAACTCTCCCGTATATAGCCTTTTCCCATTAATTCTGCCACTTGTCGTTGCAACTCTTTAGTTTCCTCTGGGTTGCTTCGATAAGCTGGTCGATTTGGAATTGTAGCTCCGGGAATAAAGTCTATTTGGTGTTCAATACCTCGAAAAGGAGGTAATCCACTTGGCACATCTTCCGGGAAAACGTCTTTGAATTCCTGAAGCAAAGAAACAATAGACAAAGGTAAAGAATTATCAAGTTTGTTAGCATCAAATAAGCATTCCTTGTACATAAGTACAAGTACGGGTTGATGCAACAACAATGATTTTCTTATCTCTTTTTCTCTCGAAATACGCTCATTTTACCACTCTCAATTTATTTTTGACTTTCTTGTTCCTCTCGTACTTTTACCTCCACTCCCTCAATTTTTTCTTTCTTTTTTCATTTTTCTTGTCTCTCTCTTTTTCAATCTTTTCCTTCAACTTCAATTGATCTTGGTACACTTGCTTTGGAGTCAATGGCGCTAAAGTTACATTCTTGCCTCGATGCTTGAATGTATAACGATTTGTATAACCATCATAGATCACGCGCCTATCAAACTGCCATGGACATCCCAAAAGTAGATGTCCCGCATGCATAGGAACAACATCGCACACCACTTCATCTTGGTACTTTCCAATAGAAAATGCCACCACAGCTTGTTTTGTTACTTTCAGCTCACCTCCATCATTTAGCCATTGCAACTTGTATGGAGTTGGATGTTTAGTTGTAGCCAAACCTAGCTTTTCCACCAACATAATACTAGCTACATTAGTACAACTACCACCATCAATGATCATACTACATACCTTGCCTTGAATGTGGCATCGAGTGTGAAAAATATTCTCCCTTTGTTGATCAGTTTCAACACTTTGAATACTGAGGCTACGCTTCACCACAAGAATTTCTCCTTCAACGGGTAACTCTAAATCTTCATCATCGGATGGCATTTCACGTTCATTTTCATCCTCTTCCTCTGACTCAACTTCTCCATTAGCTCTTATCACCATAATTCGTCGATTGGGACATTGACTAGCTATGTGCCCTCGGCCTTGACACTTGAAACATCTTATGTCTCTCGTGCGATTTGGCGCTTGCTCATTTTTATTTCGACTTGTCTCTCCAATGGGTTGATTTGATTTAACTGCTACAGTCGGCTCTTTTGTTCTAACAGGGGGTTTGTTGACTCCTTGATTCCATTTGTTGGTTGAAGAATTGGCATAGGGTCTACTAACTCCTTTTCGCTTAAGTTGCTTTTCAACCTTAATCGCCATGTGAACCATGTCCATCACTTCAACATAGTGTTGTAGTTCAACTATGTTGGCAATATCTCGGTTTAAACCCGCAAGGAACCTAGCCATGGTTGCCTCTCGATCCTCCTCGATATCAGCTCGAATCATCGCTATCTCCATCTCCTTATAATAATCTTCAACACTTCTATTTCCTTGAGTAAGGTTTTGAAGTCGTTGATAAAGATCTCGATGGTAGTATGATGGAATAAATCTTTTCCGCATGACTGATTTCATTTCTCCCCAAGTAGAGATGGGTCTTTCACCATTTCGTCGTCGACTAGTTACAAGCTGGTCCCACCACACTATGGCATAATCAGAAAACTCAATTGCCGCGAGTTTCACCTTTTTACTCTCTGAATAGTTGTGGCAATCAAAAACAAGCTCAATCTTCTTTTCCCACTCCAAATAAGCTTCAGGGTCATTCTTACCTTGGAATGGTGGAATTGTCATCTTGATATTCTTAAGATTGTCATCTGGTCGTTCACGATCTCTAGGACCTCGTTGTCGTTGACGGCCTCGACGTCGTACACTTTGGGCAGATGAGTGATCACTTTCTTGTCCACTTGCTTCATAAGGATCTTGAATTGGACGTTCTCGCTCTTGTCTTGCATCTTCCGGAGTCATCTCACGTTGTTCTCGTCTCTCGACTCGATATAATCGATCTTCAATTGGTTCAAGTTTTCTATCAAATAATCGCTCCATCTCTCGCATAATTGCTTGAAGGGTAAGATCTGGCACTCCTCCTCCAACATTTCTTACGGGACGGAACCCTCCTTCCACATTTTGATTTCTTTCCGGACTTCGTGACATTTTTTTTTTAAAATGAACTCACAACAAAGAATCTCACTATCCACTCACAAAGAAATCTCACTTCCTTGGCTTTTATACTCTCGAATAAACTCACCACTCTCTTGCCTCTTTCCACTCACTCCTCCTCTCTAAGTTCTTAGGAATTATTTAAACTTAAAAAAGCAGTTGTTGTGGGTCGGCTTACATCCTTGATGTTTGGGCTTGGTAAGAATATTGTAGGACAAAGGAAAGTAGGCTTGAATCAAGAAATGAAAGGTTGGATGTGGCGAAATAGTAGAAGGTAGTAATAACTATAATTTGGGCAGCAAACAACAACAAAATTTCAAAACTAGCTTATTCTTCTTTTTTTCACGAAAATTTTTTTTTTCATGAATTTTTTTTTTCACGAATTTTTTTTTCAACTTGATATCCAATCTCTTGAGTTTGAATGGAAACCAAATTTTTTTTTTGATTTTTTTTTTTTTGAAATTTTTTTTTTGAAAAAACTACTATACCGTATTGCCGACAATGTCGATTCTTACTCCAAATTCGCTAGCTCTGATACCAATTTGATACGAACTCGTCTCGTGATGTTTTGAGTCATATGTGTTGCCCAATCGTGAATTGAGTAAGGATGGATTCGTTTTGGTTTTAAAATGAAACAAAATAGAGATAATGGCTTCAAACAAAGGTAATAAACAAAATAAAGAGGAAACAATAACAAATTAATTAGCTAAGACCGAAAATGAACCAACAATAACGAATTGTTGACCCGGATCTCAAAATGGTCTTTAGGTGTTTTTCGGTTAAAGGAAACAGGAAAGGAACCTTGACCCACTATCAACTATGATAGGAACCAAAGGTATATTGAACGCCACACCAAAGGTGATAAGTTCAGCAACAAAGAAAAGATGGACGCCACAAGCTATGCTTGATAAGTCAAATCAATTCCGAAAGAACAAAGAGAATTGGATAGCTCACAATTCAAATATTTCATCTATATTCAGCAAAAAGTTTCTTTCTCTATGGCTGATTACATCTATTTATAATGCTAGAACAAGGTAACCGAATGGTCAAAAACATCCACTTAATGTGCCATAAAAAACTGATGTCTTTTTTTTTTTTTGAACCAAATAACTCCTTCCATAAAATCACTTTAATTCAGCTGATTTGAATGTCTTTAATGGCTTAGAAAAATGAATCTTGAGTTGTCCTTGGCTAGTTGAATAGACACCATCTCTTACCAGCTCCTTAATGACATTCAAAGGCTTGATTAATTTCTCTTAAAAGCTCCAAAAACGGCTGGAAGTGGAAGAGTTGCTGCTGAATTTTAAAGGACATAAAATGCTCTTTAAAAACTCCTTTTAATGATCTTTAAGCTCCTTTTTTAACAGCCCCTTTAATTGTAACTCAAAAGAACTTGAACAGCCACTTATTAAATGTGTAATAGCCTTGAATTGTAACCACTATAAGCTAAAAAGTCACCTGTAATAAACACATTAAAATGAGTTTATTAAACACATTAAAACACTTATTAATCATAACACATATTAAACTTACTTAAATAAATGAACTAAAACATATATGCAATAATTATTCTAGCAACTAGTTTAATTAAAGAAGCATAATTTAAAGAACTTAATTTATGCATCAATAAATAATCCTAGGAACTAGATCAATTAAGAAGCATCTTATTTAATAAAGTTCAATAACTAACTCATGTATTAAAACTTTAAGATAAGTTAAATTAATTGATCAGCGACTTATTTATTAAACTAAAACAAGTTAATTAAAAGAAACAAATTCAGCTTGCAATAAATTGCAAGTAACACCTTTTGAACGGTTTGAAGCACGACTATCAAATCCGGCCACTCCCTCTTCCCAAGCTCGTTCCACATAGCTTGCTATTGCATTTCGAAATCTCTTAGCTCGTGATCGAGTTATTGGTCCTCGTGGCAGCTCAATGGATTCGGTAGTAATTTCCCGAGCTAAGGTTGCATCAAGTTTCTTGAGGAATAGAGGAATTTAATCCACTTCTTCTTAATAGTGTTTCATTGCCATCATCAGAAGATGTAGTGAATGTGCATTTGTAAATCTTAGATTAAATATAGAAGTTAAGCTTGTTAAGATATTCATTGCGATTTAATGTATCGACAATTACCTATCCTTTTATACCTTATGAGCACTTAGTATTCTGTTGAATATTCACACTGGGGATCCCAGTTTATCATTATTATATTTCATCTTATTGTTTTCAAGTTATTTCTTGGACAACTACTCTCACAATTTATCTCGTTTCTATGTATTTATTGCACTGACATTAATAGACAAAAGACAACTATCCTCATAGGATCAATATCCGACAGACTCATATTTGTCTACTATACTTGCATCGACAGTGTACGCTTGCACATTATTGTTGTGACGTTAAATAGCCGATCAACAACCAACCACACCATATATTACAAATTACCTAAAACTTAACTCAAAGGCATAAACTTTGCTAAAACATTATAATTCCACAGAAAGTGAATACATAAAAGACATACTCATACAAAAATGTTCATTAACATACTCAAAGACATTCATTATAAAAAGGTCTTATACATGCCATTTATAACCTTGGCCAAAATAACTCAAAAACTACCGAAGTGATTGTTGGATAGTATGATAGATCACCGACAAGCTTCCAACTGATCGAGCTTCTGATAATCTATAAAACAATGGAAAATAACTACGTAAGCAACTAGTGCTTAATAAGATCATATAAACTCAAACATAACTTACCATTCTTAGGCTCAATTTATAAATTATACATAACATCATTACCATAAGCTTAGTAAAATCCTATATAAGCACCACCAAACTCACAAGTTAGTAAGCTTGTACATGATACATATAAGTTCAACCATATTATAAGTAGATTTTCATGTACACGTCATTTATCAAATTAACTTTTTCATAAGATTATGAACCATTATCCAATTGTATACATACCTTGCCATTAACCTTTGTTTACACATTGAACCATCTAGAATTACATTGGATACTCGAGAATGCTCACACATAGTGTGCCTTTCCAATTAACCATAACCTTTCCTTTTCAATAGTCCTCACATGGGCTGTAAAATGGGCCTGCTCATACGAGCTGTGGGTCTAAATGTTAGCTACACGATGCTGCTCACACAAGCTACGGAGAATCCATAACAAATGCAAGACCTCAGCCATCAGTAGGACATTCAAGACCCACACCCGAAACATGAAATCCCTAATGACATGTCATCGTATCCTATAAATTCTTAAGGTTCAAACGGGATTATTTATCCATCAATTACTCAAAACGTAAATCTATTTATATATTCAAGTCAACTTATAACCAATATAATAAAACCGATAACCAATCAACTATCATTAATAACATTACAGTTCATACGAACTTACCTCGATAACTATAGTCACAAAAGCAAAGTTGGAGATTAATTCAAAGCTTTTGCTTTTCCTCGATTTAAGTCCGTTTGTTGTTTATCTTTATCTAAATAGATAATTTCATTCAATTAAGTACTTCAATTAACCTCAAGTATTCAATTCAATCTATAATTCATATTAATGTAACATTACAAAGTACCCCTAATATTTTAGCTTTTATACAACTTAGTCATTAAGCTCATAACTTGAAAATTTACCATTTTCCTAACCCAAAACATCCTAGCCGGTTCTTCTTTGTACCTATATCAATCTACATTTTTACTCATTCCACTCAAAATTCATGGAATTTACCATTTAAACAATTTAATCCTTAAACCCTAAATTTACTAAAATTCACTTAACAAATCATGTTCATTTAACAATCAAAATTAATAATCTATCAATTAACATCAAATTCATTCATTACAAGTCCCTTAACCTTTAATAGCTTTGCAAATTAACCCCTTGGCTAGGTAGATTAAGTTAATATGAACTCAAAAACATAAAGATCACTAAAAATGAAATTACAATCACTTACATGCAAGCTCTTGAATTGGCCGAACCTTAAAGCTATAGAAATGGTGTTTTTTTTGTCTTAAAATTCAGTGGAGAAGACAACTAATAAAGATGATACTAATTTGTTTTATTTTAGTTTAAGATTTTTTTATTAATTACTAATATACCCTTAGTTTATTAGTTTACAAAATGACAAAAATAAACCCATAATTGTCCATTAACTTTTCATATGGTATAATATTCAAAAAAAAACATTTCATATGGTATAATACCATCTAAGTCCTTTATTTTGCATTTCAAAAGCCATTTAATCCATTTAAGTATTAGAAACCAACTTTTGCATCTTTCACAAGTTGGTTCTTTTTACCTAATTAATCATTTAATTTTCAAATTTTCTTAACAGAAATTTAATACTACCTTAAATTAACCCTATAAAAATTAAATAAATATTAAAATAATAACTCACTTGTCAAAGTCGTGGTCTCGAAACCATTGTTTCCGACACCACTGAAATTAGGTTGTTACATGAGATATCATACCTATTTGTTTATTGTAGTCTACTCAAGATATCAAGAAACATGAGATTGGATTATGAACATGTGACTATTCCATGACTTGTGTCCAATCTAGATATAAAGGATAAAAGGATGTAATACATGAAAGGTTTATAACAGAAAGGTTATGTCGAAGTATGACTTCTTGTAACTTAGGTAGCAATGATACATTGTTAAATGCCACTCATTGCTTGTATTATTAGAAATATTCTAGTATTACTACTAATGTTACAAGAACATATAGGGTCATACCCTATGGTTAAAATGAACAAAATCCAAACACATTTCGTATTGTGTTTAACTGTCACATGAATTAAATTAATTATTGAATTCGTTTAATTTGGCAGTTAAATATTAAATGAATTAGATGTACAAGCTTGTTGTACACAAATAGAGAATATAGTTAAAATTAATATATGAATTTGATGCATATAAAATTTTAATAGGATATAGTTTATCGAAATTATTATAATAAAGATATCGGTCAAACATTGAAACATGGTAGTTATAATTCTTTTTGGAAAGAATATAACATTTTTAATGCTTTCCATATGTTCTCTATAGGATATTCTATTTTAATATATGGATACCAATAATCCTCAATTGGGGTTAAAAGTGTTTAAAAAAGAAAATAAGAGAAGAAAAAGGTCTATCAGCCATTGTAGGAGATTTTCTCTAGAAAAGTTCCAAGAGAGTTTTTGTCGTTCGTTTTAATATCGAATGGACTATGTAGAGGTCGAGACGTTTTTGTTGTGGCTTGGAATCGACATCAAATCAACAGCATCCTTTCATTGTTTTTCAATTAAGAAGGTATATCTTCAACCTTATTTCAACCTGTTTCGCTCCTCATACATGGATCCATGGCTGAGGATAGCTGGAATATTTTCTTCCACTGCACCATGAGACGTACCGATGGTCTCAACAGGTTGTTCCCCACGGTTTTTTGTTGTAATGGAAGAGGTTGGTAATAAGGGTTTTTTCAGTTTTGTGATTGGTTTGCACCTCCTTAGTTGCCTCCCCAATTGAGGTTAGGATGATCCATCCAACCGGATTATAGGTTTTTGAATAAGGAACTTGAACCCTATCACTAATGTAGCTAGCCAATTTTGGTTGGTTTTTAAAATATGGCTCCGCTCTCATCGGCTTGAAAGTCGTCTCCAAACGGTTAAGCTCTTTTAGGATTTCTTGATACCAATCATCATCGTTATCTTCACTTACAACTTTTAGCATTGGAGGCTTTGATTTCTGCATGAATCTTTCATTAGATCACACATACGAATTCATAGCCATGTCATCTATTCTTTTGTAGGCTCGTTCGTATAGGTGGAACATAGAGATCCTTTAGTCACTCTGTCTAGGTTGGAGTTGATGTTACCATCAACACCATTATAAAATATCTGAATTTGGAGTCATGCTTGCAATCCATGGTGTGGACACTTTCTTAGTATTGTCTTGAAAGGTTGTAATACCCCCTACCCGTATTCGTCGCTGAAATAGGGTATGAGGCATTACCAGATTTTACCGAATAAATTTTTCGTTATTACGAGTTAAATAATATTCATTTAATGAAACATGTCATGACGTCCCTTGATGGGCCTTCGAAGCCCAAACCATATATCGAGACCAAACCGAGATTAAATCGAAACCATAAGAAATTTTTCGCAAAATCCCAAAGTTTTTTTTTTTGAACTCAATATAACCCCTTTATAAATATCTAATCTTCCCTGCAATTTTAAACCGAGACCAATCCAACACAACCAATCCATTTCAACATATTTTCAAGATAGATTTAACGTATTCATAAGATAACCTCATCACATACCAAAACCAAAATTTGTTAGTCATACCAATGGCTAACCATACATTCATTTTCACATTAACATTTGCTTTACTAGCTTATACATGCCATTGATTTCCAAATTAAAGTTTCTTTATATATCGAAATCTTAAGGTTGATAGTGTGATACGTCTTTGACTGAATCTGACCTCCGAGCTCTTAACACTACAAAACAGGGGAAAAAGAAACAAGGTAAGCACTTTGTGCTTAGTAAGTTCATGTAACAAGAATTATACTTACCTAATATTTTCAATACAATGCAATAAACATTCATACACCCAATCAATACATTATTCCCCTATCATGCACAAACTCAACATTCAAATTAGTCCAGTAATTTCCATGTAACAATAATATATACCATGATTGATGAGTTCATTAATACCATGATTTCCATTTCCTTGTTATTTTTCCATATTTATCCCGTTGAATTTCTTGGAATTTCGATGGATTTTCAGGTGTACACTTTAGTGTACAAATACGGGTCCGTCAATTCATATTCATGTGCGCACATTTCCATTTTAGAGAGTACACTCCCGCGAACCTCATCCTTACACCAGGATTACCAGTCTAGGTTAAATCCCCTGTAATATAAACTCATAGAGTATTGTCGAGATTACCAGTCCAGGCTAAATCCCCTGCAATGACAATTACTCTAATGAGCTTAGATATGAATTACCAGTCTAGGCTAAATTTAGACCCTAATTCGGATTACCTATCCGGGCTAAATCCATTTTCCACATATTATTCGGGAGGGCTATATCAGGATAGGATCACCCGTAGAGATCCATCGAATGTTCCTTTCATTCAACCGGGATTTATTTTCTCTTTTCATCAAGAATATCAATACTTCATCAATTATCTTACAATAAACATCCAAATCATATTCACATCAAGAAAAATATATTTCAAGCATTTAAGAATATAATTCAAGTTACACGAACTTACCTCTATACTTGTTCGTAAACAAAAATCCACTAATCCCGAACTTTTTCTTTTCCTCGATCTAGCTTCGTATTTAAATTTTCTAAATCTAAATAAATAAATTTAATCCTTAATCTAATACATTTCATGTTCATATGTAACATTCTCTATAATTCCATTATTATTTATAGTGCATTCAAAGCTGTCTCATTGAGTCATAGTCGCTTAATTATTTATATCTTGAGCTACGAAACTCCAAATTAAGATCCGATAATTTTCCCCAAAACTAGACTCACATATCTTCTTACCATAAAATTTTAGAATTTTTGGTTTATCCAATAAGTACATTTTATTCTTTAAAATTTCCCCTATTTCACTGTTCGACAGTTCTAACCCCTATTCACTAAAAATCAATTATCTCATTGTACAGAATTCGGATGATGTTCTCGTTTATTTCTTTTGAAAATAGACTCATTAAGGGTTTTAAACATATAAATTTAATCCCATAATAAATTTTCTCCAATATTTTATGATTTTCCAAAGTCAGAAAAGGGGAACCCGAATTTATTATGATCTTGTCTCACAAAATCTATTATATCTCATGATTTACAATTCCATTGCTTACACCGTTTCTTTTATAAGAAACTAGACTTAATAATATTTAATTTCATATTTTATTCATCCTCTAATTAGATATCTAAAATTTTTTGTTATTTTTCAAAGTTGGACTACTCCTGCCGTCCAAAACTGTTTTAGTGCATGATGTTAATTACCATTTTTCCCCTAAGCTTTCAATAAATGATAATTTCATCCCTGCTCAATTAACCTCTCAATTGAGCTTATTTTTCTTAATTAACACTTTATTCTATCACTTTAAACTACTTTATAACCTTTGTAAATCAGAATTTTAGCACTAAACTTTAATTCCAAACTTTTTCACAATTAGGTCCTACAAATCAATTTCTATTGAAATTACCTAATAAAATCATCTCATAAACAAATTAAAGCTTCAATTTCATGCTATTTCATCATAAACTTCCAGCACATATTCATAGCAACTTTTGATTTCATTCATAAAATCAAAAACTAATGAATTTAGTAATAGGACGTAGTTGTAAAAGTCTTAGAAACACAAAAATTACAAGAAAAATGCAAGGATTAACTCACTTGGTGCAAAAATATGAAGTACCAGCTTGAATAAACCCCTAGGATGCTTTTTTGACTGATGATAATGAAGAAAATATGAAGAGAATTCTAGATATTCCAATTTGATCCTATTTTTATGTTAGTAAAATTTGTTATTTTCTCATTTTACCCTTATTTCACCAATTCTCCTGATTTTTCTCAGCTTATGCCGCCTAAAATATCTCATTTGGGCTTATTTTCAATTTATGTCCCTTCTCATTTAGCAATTGAGCTATTTAATCCTTCTAGTAACTTTTACATCTTTTTCAGTTTAGTCCTTTTCACTTAATTGAATACCCAAACATTAAAATTTTCTAACGAAATTTTAATACCATATTACTAACATTTCATAAATATTTATAAAAATATTTTTGACTCAGTTTTACAAGATTGAGGTCTCGATACCTTGTTTTTACCCAATTTCTTCAATAATTTATTTTTCTAACTAACTACTAAATCGGTAAAATTCTTCTATTTATATTTTGATACGATTTTCCTATCATATCAATATTCATGCAAAAATATTAAAATAAATTTATCTTTAAATCGGATTTGTGGCTACGAAACCACTGTTCCGATAACTTTGAATTTAGGCCATTACAACTCTCCCCTCTTTAAGGATTTTCGTCCTCGAAAATCTTACCAGTAAAGAGGTTCAGGTATTGTTTCCTCATTGTCTCCTCCGGTTCTCATGTCGCTTCCTCAATCCTGTGCTTTTTCCATAATACTTTCACCAAATTTATCTTTTTATTTCTAGGCTCCTTTATTTCTCGTGCTAATATCTTGACTAGTTCTTCTCTGTAAGTCATATCCGGCTGAATCTCCACTTCTGATGGAGATCTAACATGTGAAGGATCTGATCGATACCGTCATAGCATAGACACATGAAAAACATTATGAATTATATTGAGTTCCGGTGGTAATGCCAATTGATAAGCGACCGGTCCAATTCTTTCTATGATTTCATATGGCCCGATAAATCTTGGACTCAATTTACCCTTTCGACCAAACCGGAGAACTTTCTTCCAAGGAGACACTTTTTGGAATACCTTATCACCCACCTAAAATTCAATCTCTTTCATTTAAGATCGGCATATGACGTCTGACGATTAGAAGCTGCTTTTAAACTATCCTAAATCACTTTTACTTTTTTCTTCTGTTTCCCAGATCAAATCAACCACATGTATCTTCTTTTCACTGAGCTTTATCCAATAAAACGGCGTTCTACATTTTCTACCAAACAAAGCTTCATAAGGAGCCATTTTAATATTGGATTGATAACTGTTATTGTAAGCAAATTCAATCAAAGGTAGATATTTCTCCCAATTACCTTCAAACTTTAATATACAACATCGGAGCATATCTTCCAGTACCTGAATTACACGCTCAGATTGGCCATCTGTCTGAGGATGAAATGCAGTGCTGAAATGCAATTGAGTACCCAAGGCTTCTTGCAATTTGTCCCATAAACGAGATGTAAAACGGGAATCTCTATCAGAGATAATAGAGATTGGCACTCCATTTAGCCTGACAATCTCAGATATATACAGTTCAGCCAATTTATCTAGAGAATAATCCATACTAATCGGGATAAAATGTGCTGATTTTTTTAATCGATCAACGATCACCCAAATGACATCTTTCTTCTTCGGTGACAATGGTAATCTTGACACAAAATCCATAGTAATTCTTTCCCATTTCCATTCCGGTATAGTAATTGGCTGGAGTAATCCCGAAGGTACTTGATGTTCTGCTTTGACCTGTTGACATATCAGACATCTTGATACAAACTCAGAAATATTACGCTTCATACCTGGCCACCAGTACATCTTCTTCAAATCATTATACATTTTATTACCTCCCGGATGTACAGGCATAATACCACTGTGTACCTTGTGTAAAATCTTCTGTACAAGCTTTGAATTCTTCGGTACACATACTCTGCCTCTGAATAATAAACAACCATCAGTCCCAATCTGAAATTTGGAATCATTATCTGACTCACATTGTACCCGTTTAGCTTGTATCTTCTCATCATTTTTCTAAGCTTCATATATTTGTTGCAGAAATGTTGGTTTAACTCTCAACTCAGCTACGACTGAACCATCATCAACCAAAGACAATTGGGCATTCATAGCTCCTAAAGCAATCAGAGATTTTCGACTTAAAGCATCAGCAACAACATTAGCCTTACCCGGATGGTAATCAATAATCAAATCATATTCCTTTATCAATTCAAGCCAACTATGCTGTCTTAAATTTAGATCTTTCTATGTCATCAGATATTTTAGACTTTTATAATCAGTATAAATATGACATTTCTCACCATACAAGTAATGCCGCCATATTTTTAATGCAAATACAATACCAGCTAATTCAAGATCATGCACCGGGTAATTTCTTTCATATGTCTTAAGTTGTCTCGAAGCATAGGCTATAATTTTACTTTCTTGCATCAAGACACAACCTAAACCATTTAATGATGCATCACTATAAATAATAAATTATTTACCCGGTTTAGGCTATACCAACACAGGTGCTTTCGTAAACAAGTCTTTCAATCGATCGAAACTCTGCTGGCATTCATCAGTACACTCGAATTTAACATCTTTCTATAATAAACAGGTCATCAGAGAAGCTTTCATAAAGAACCCCTGTACAAATCTCTGATAATAACCAGCTAAACCCAAGAAACTTCTAACTTCAAATACTTTTTTCGGTGGACTCCTATTAATAATAGATGAGATTTTACTCGGATCTACCTTGATGCCTTCTGCGGATACAATATGTCAGAGAAAACCCACTTCTCGAAGCCAAAATTCACATTTACTGAATTTAGCATATAGCTGCTTCTCTCACAGAATTTGCAACACAATTCTCAAATGTTTTGTATGCTCATTTTCATCTCGGGAATAGACCAAGATATTGTCAATAAAAACTACCACAAACCTATCTAAGTACGGTCTGAATATCCGATTCATCAGGTCCATAAATACTGCAGGTGCATTAGTCAGCCCAAACGGCATAACCAGAAACTCATAATGCCCATACCTGGTTCTGAAAGCTGTCTTTGGCACATCTGGCTCTTTTACTCGTAGTTGATAATAACCCGATCGGAGATCAATCTTTGAAAATACAGTGGCACCCTTCAACTGGTCAAACAGATCATCAATCCGAGGTAATGGATACTTATTCTTTATAGTGACTTTGTTGAGATGTCGGTAATCAATACATAATCTTAAAGACCCGTCCTTCTTTTTCACAAATAGAACCGGAGCACCCCAAGGTGAATGACTTGGCCGAACAAAACCCCTGTCAACAAGTTCTTGCAACTATGTCTTTAACTCCTTTAATTCTGTAGGAGCCATACGATACGAAGCTATGGAGATTGGAGTAGTTCCCGGAATCAAATCTATAGAAAATTTCACTTCTCTTTCTGGTGGCACCCCAGTAATTCCTCTGGAAACACATCGAAAAATTCACATACAACTGGCACTGCCTGTATCTTTGACTCAGATACCTTACTGTCTAACACATATGCCAAATAAGCATCATACCCTTTTCTAACGCACCTCTGAACTATCATCACCGAAATCACATTAGATAATTCCTCTGTCTGATCAGATTTAACCCGAAGTAATTCTCCATTCTGACACTTCAGAACAATATATTTCTGTTTGTAGTTTACTACTGCATCATGTTGAGTTAGCCAATCTATACCCAATATCAAATCAAACTCATCAAAAGGCAATAACATCAACCGGAAAACAAATACCTTTTACCATCAATAGACAATTTTTACAAACTTTATCCACCATCACATACTGGCCCAGGGGGTTCGAGACTTTAACCACAAATTCAGTATGTTCAACAGATAAATTTTTAACAAATACTAATTTTGTGCATATATATGAATGTGTAGAAACAGGATCAATCAATGCAGTAATATCAGTATCAAGTAAAGAAAATGTACCAATAATAACATTGGGTGTTGAGGCATCTTCTCTAGCACAGATGGCATATGTCCTAGCAGATGCTCGTGCCTCAGGACTGCCTGTAGCATCTTTCATAGCTCCTCGGCTACCACTGACATTACCAGATGGTTAAGGTGGTCTACCCCTCGAAACTGGATTATTCAGCTTCAATGTCTGTTCAGTTTCTTTTTCACCCCTTTCTGAACAATCTCTGAAGGAATAATCGAAAGAACCACATCGGTAACAAGCCCCGCTCTTTAATCGGCATTCACCAAAATGAGTTTTATTACAGTACTGGCATCTCGGCTTAGGGGTACCAACACTACCAACACTGGTCACTGATGGAGTGGAAGGTCTTGGATTAGTGCGTTGAAAACCTCGCTCTCTACCCGAATACCCAGTAGCTGAAGTAGACCGATCTTGGAATTTCTTCAATTTCTCTGAGGTAGAAAACTGAAATTTTTCCATCTATCTTTTACTACGAATTCGAGCTTCCCTCTCAGCATGTTTCTTTTCATTGCTCAATTCTTTTGCTTTATAAGCTCGTTCTGCCAATGTAGTAAACTCTCGAATTTCAAGAATTCCAATTAGTAGCTTAATTTCTTCATTCAGCCCTTCTTCGAATCGTTTGCAGATTTGCGCTTCTGATTGTACCCATTCCCGAGGATATTTACTCAATCGGACAAATTCCCTTTCAAACTTAGATACTGATATGTTACCCTGTTTCAACTCAAGAAATTCTTTTCTCTTCCGATCGAGGAACCTCTGACTGATATATTTCTTTCTGAACTAGGTCTGAAAGAATTCCCATGTAATTTCTTCTTTCGGAACAACTGAAGCTTTAGTATTCCACCAACGGTAAGCTATATCTCTTAGCAATGATACTGCATATTTCAAACACTCTTCTGGTGTGCAAGATAATTCCTCCAAAACTCGAGTAGTATTTTCTAACCAAAACTCAGCCCGTTCGGGATCATCATCAACTGCAGCTCTGAATTCTTCTGCCCCATATTTTCTTATTTTATCAATCGGAGCTTTTCCTTTTATGATAGATTCAGTACCTGTACCCTGTGGAATCTCGAGAACCAGTGGAGGAGGAGGAGGAGGAGCTTGAGCTTGCTGCACTATAGGGTTAGTTCTTATATACTGAGTAAACCATTCATTCATCATTAGATAGAAGGCCATTCTAGCCTCTTCACTTTGGTCCCTTGTCTCGGACCTTCTACTACTAGTAGCTTCAACTTCTCTTTGTTCTGAAGCCGGAGCATGACTCCTAGCTTCCTCGGGTTGAGCTCGGTCGGCAGGCCTTTACTATAAGAAAATTGCATTTCAAATGGTCAAGAGATATCACACTATCAATAATAATTTAAATGGCATGTATAGCTAATCCCGTATTTGCTACGTCGGCCCGAGAACCGGCTAAATCGTGGCTCTGATACCAACAAATGTAATACCCCCTATCTGTATTCGTCGCTGAAATAGGGTATGAGGCATTACCAGATTTTACCGAATAAATTTTTCGTTATTACGAGTTAAATACTATTCCTTTATCGAAACATGTCATGACATCCCTTGGATGGGCCTTCGAATCCCAAAACATACATCGAGACCAAACCGGGATTATATCGAAACCATAAGAAACTTTTCGCAAAATCCCAAAGTTTTTTTTGAACTCAATATAACCCCTTTATAAATATCTAATCACATACCAAAACCAAAATTTGTTAGCCATACCAATGGCTTACCATATATTCATTTCACATTAACATTTACTTTACTAACTTATACATGCCATTAACTTCCAAATTAAGGTTTCTTTATATACAGAAATCTTGAGGTTGATAGTGTGATACGTCTCTGACCGAATCCGACCTCCGAGCTTTTAACACTACAAAACAGAGGAAAAAGAAATAGGGTAAGCACTTTGTGCTTAGTAAGTTCATTTAACAAGAATTATACTTACCTAATATTTTCAATACAATGCAATAAACATTCATACACCCATTCAATACACTATTCCCCTATCATGCACAAACTCAACATTCAAATTAGTCTAATAATTTCCATGTATCAATAATATATACCATGATTGATGAGCTCATCAATACCATGATTTCCATTCCCTTGTTATTTTTCCATATTTATCCCGTTGAATTTCTCGAAATTTCGATGGATTTTTAGGTGTACACTTTAGTGTACAAATCCGGGTCCGTCAATTCATATTCATGTGCGCACATTTCCATTTCAGAGAGCACACTCCCGCGAACCTCATCCTTACACCGGGATTACTAGTCCAGGCTAAATCCCCTGTAATATAAACTCATAGAGTATTGTCGAGATTACTAGTCCAGGCTACATCCCCTACAATGACATTTACTCTAATGAGCATAGATCTGAATTACCAGTCTAGGCTAAATTTAGACCCTAATTCGGATTACCCGTCCGTGCTAAATCCATTTTCCACATATTCTTTGGGAGGGCTATATCAGGATAGGATCACCCGTAGAGATCCATCAAATTTTCCTTTCATTCAACCAGGATTTATTTTCTCTTTTCAACAAGAATATCAATAGTTCATCAATTATCATACAATAAACATCCAAATCATATTCACATCAAGAAAAATACATTTCAAGCATTTAAGAATATAATTCAAGTTACACGAACTTACCTCGTACTTGTTCGTAAACAAAAATCCACTAATCCCGAACTTTTTCCTTTCCTCGATCTAGCTTCGTATTTGAATTTTATAGATTTAAATAAACAAATTTAATCATTAATCTAATATATTTCATGTTCATATGTAACATTCTCTATAATTCCATTATTATTTATACTGCATTCAAAGCTGTCTCATTAAGTCATAGTCACTAAATTATTTATATCTTGAGCTACGGAACTCCAAATTAAGATCCGCTAATTTTCCCCAAAACTAGACTCACATATCTACTTACCATAAAATTTTCATAATTTTTGGTGTAGCCAATAGGTGTATTTTATTCTTTCAAGTTTCCCCTATTTCACTGTTTAACAGTTTTGACCCCTCTTCACTCAAAATTAATTATCTAATTGTACATATTTCGGAAGATGTTCTCGTTTGTTTATTTGGAAAATAGACTAAGTAAAGATTTTAAACATATAAATTTAATCCCATAATTATTTTTCTCAATTTGTTTATGATTTTCCAAAGCCAGAACAGGGGAACCCGAATTCATTCTGACCTTGTCTCACAAAATCTATTATATCTCATGATTTACAATTCCATTGCTTACACCGTTTCTCTTATAAGAAACTAGACTCAATAAGATTTAATTTCATATTTTATGCATCCTATAATTAGATATCTAAAATTTTTGGTGATTTTTCAAAATTAGACTACTACTGCTGTTCAAAATTATTTTAGTGCATGATGTTAATTACCATTTTTCCCCTAAGCTTTCAATAAATGATAATTTCGTCCCTACTTAATTAACCTCTCAATTGAGCTTATTTTTCTCAATTAACACTTTATTCTATCACTTTAAAGTACTTTATAACCTTTGGAAATCAGAATTTTAGCACTAGACTTTAATTTCAAACTTTTTCACAATTAGGTCCTACAAATCAATTTCTATTGAAATTACCTAATAAAATCATCTCATAAACAAATTAAAGCTTCAATTTCATGTTATCTCATCATAAACTTCCAGCACATATTCATAGCAACTTTTGATTTCATTCATAAAATCAAAAACTAATGAATTTAGTAATAGGACCTAGTTGTAAAAGTCTTAGAAACACAAAAATTACAAGAAAAAGGCAAGGATTAACTCACTTGGTGCAAAAATTATGAAGTACCAGCTTGAATAAACCCCTAGGATGCTTTTTTGACTGATGATAATGAAGAAAATATGAAGAGAATTCTAGATATTCTAATTTGGTCCTATTTTTATGTTACTAAAATTTGTTATTTTCCCATTTTACCTTTATTTCACCAATTCTCCTGATTTTTCTGAGCTTATGCCGCCCAAAATGTCTCCTTTTTGGCTTATTTGCAATTTATGTCCCTCCACATTTAACAATTGAGCTATTTAATCCTTCCACTGCACCATGAGACGTACCGATGGTCTCAAAAGGTTGTTCCCCACGGTTTTTTGTTCTAATGGAAGAGGTTGGTAATGAGAGTTTTTTCAATTTTGTGATTGGTTTTGCACCTCCTTGGTTGCCTCCCCAATTGAGGTTAGGATGATCCATCCAACCGAGATTGTAGGTTTTTGAATAAGGATCTTGAACCCTATCACTAATGTAGTTAGCCACTTCTGGTTGGTTTTTAAAATATGGCTCCGCTCTCGTCGGCTTGAAAGTCGTCTCCAAACGGTTAAGCTCTTTTAGGATTTCTTGATACCAATCATTGTCGTTATCTTCACTTACAAATTTTAGCATTGGAGGCTTTGATTTGTACATAAATCTTTCATTAGGCCACATATATGAATTCATGGCCATGTCATCTATTATTTTGTAGGCTCGTTCGTACAGGTGGAACATAGAGATCCTTTAGTCACTCTGTCTAGGTTAGAGTTGATGTTACCATCAACACCATTATAAAATGTCTGAATTTGGAGTCATGCTTACATTCCATGGTGTGGGCACTTTCTTAGTATTGTCTTGAAATGATGTAATACCCCCTATCCGTATTCGTCGCTGAAATAGGGTATGAGGCATTACCAGATTTTACCGAATAAATTTTTCGTTATTACGAGTTAAATACTATTCCTTTAACAAAACATGTCATGACATCCCTTGGATGGGCCTTCGAATCCCAAAACATACATCAGGACCAAATCGGGATTATATCGAAACCATAAGAAATTTTTCGCAAAATCCCAAAGTTTTTTTTTGAACTCAATATAACCCCTTTATAAATATCTAATCTTCCCTGCAATTTTAAACTGAGACCAATCCAACACAACCAATCCATTTCAACATATTTTCAAGATGGATTTAACGTATTCATAAGATAACCTCATCACATATCAAAACCACAATTTGTTAGCCATACCAATGGCTAACCATACATTCATTTCACATTAACATTTACTTTACTAGCTTACACATGCCATTGATTTCCAAAATAAAGTTTCTTTATATACCGAGATCTTGAGGTTGATAGTGTGATACGTCTCTGACCGAATCCGACCTCCGAGCTCTTAACACTACAAAACAGGGGGAAAAGAAACAGGGTAAGCACTTTGTGCTTAGTAAGTTCATTTAACAAGAATTATACTTACCTAATATTTTCAATACAATGCAATAAACATTCATACACCCATTCAATACATTATTCCCCTATCATGCACAAACTCAACATTCAAATTACTCCAATAATTTCCATGTATCAATAATATATACCATGATTGATGAGCTCATCAATACCATGATTTCCATTTCCTTGTTATTTTTCCATATTTATCCCGTTGAATTTCCCGAAATTTCAATGGATTTTCAGGGGTACACTTTAGTGTACAAATCCGGGTCCGTCAATTCATATTCATGTGCGCACATTTCCATTTCAGAGAGCACACTCCCGCGAACCTCATCCTTACACCGGGATTACCAGTCCAGGCTAAATCCCCTGTAATATAAACTCATAGAGTATTGTCAGGATTACCAGTCCAGGCTAAATCTCCTGCAATGACAATTACTCTAATGAGCTTGGATCTAAATTACCAGTCTAGGCTAAATTTAGACCCTAATTCGGATTACCAATTTGGGCAAAATCCATTTTCCACATATTCTTCGGGAGGGCTATATCAAGATAGGATCACCCGTAGAGATCCATCAAATTTTCCTTTCATTCAACCGGGATTTATTTTCTCTTTTCATCAAGAATATCAATACTTCATCAATTATCATACAATAAACATCCAAATCATATTCACATCAAGAAAAATATATTTCAAGCATTTATGAATATAATTCAAGTTACACTAACTTACCTCGATACTTGTTCGTAAACAAAAATTCACTAATCTCAAACTTTTTCTTTTCCTCCATCTAGCTTCGTATTTGAATTTTCTAGATCTAAAGAAATAAATTTAATCATTAATCTAATACATTTCATGTTCATATGTAACATTCTCTATAATTCCATTATTATTTATAGTGCATTCAAAGTTGTCTCATTGAGTCATAGTCACTAAATTTTTTGTATCTTGAGATAAAAAACTCCAAATTAAGATCCGCTAATTTTCCCCGAAACTAAACTCATATATCTTCTTACCATAAAATTTTTAGAATTTTTGGTTTAGCCAATAAGTACATTTTATTCTTTAAAATTTCCCCTGTTTCACTGTTCGACAGTTTCGACCCCTCTTCACTAAAAATTAATTATCTCATTGTACAGAATTCAGATGATATTCTCGTTTGTTTATTTTGAAAATAGACTCATTAAGGATTTTAAACATATAAATTTAAACCCATAATTATTTTTCTCAAACTTTTTATGATTTTCCAAATTCAGAACAAGGGAACCCGAATTCATTGTGATCTTGTCTCACAAAATCTATTATATCTCATGATTTTCAATTCCATTACTTACATCGTTTCTTTTATAAGAAACTAGACTCAATAGGCTTTAATTTCATATTTTATTCATCCTCTAATTAGATCTCTACAATTTTTGGTGATTTTTCAAAATTAGACTACTGCTGTTGTCAAAAACTATTTTAGTGCATGATGTTAATTACCATTTTTCCCCTAAGCTTTCAATAAATGATAATTTCATCCCTGCTTAATTAACCTCTCAATTGAGCTTATTTTTCTCAATTAACACTTTATTCTATCACTTTAAACTACTTTATAACCTTTGAAAATCAGAATTTTAGCACTAGATGTGACACCCCTAATTTGACCCTAGTCGGAAAGCGGTTTCGGGACCGCTAAACTGAGTAACCAAATTATTTGAACATGATATTTATTGTCTAAAATAAATGTGTGAAAATTTTAAGCTTCGATTTAGTAAATTTCATGTGAATTTAGTCAATAGGACTTATGTGTGACATTTTTGAAATGTGATAGATCAAAACATAAGGACCTATTAGTGCATGTTGAAAAAGGGGGGACTTGCATGTCAATTTCCCCCCCCCATCTAGTAGTGGCCGGCCATGACATTAGGATGGACAAAGGGTGATGGGCAAAACATGTCATAGACATGTTGTGTTGGTGCATCATGGGAGGAAACAATAAAATAAAGAGCATGGGCAATAAAATATTAGTGTTTGTAGGATGAGAAACAAAAAAAAAAAAAGAAAGGATATGTGTGATTGTCCCCCCCCCTTGCCGTGAGTTGAAGGAAAGAAAAATAAAAAAAAAAGTGTTCATCCTTTGGTTCATCCTTGGCCGAAAATTTTAAGGAGGAAGGAAGAAGAAAGATTGAAGAGGTTCGGCCATGCATGTAACTAGGCTAAGGTATGTTTGATGATGTTCCATGAGATGCATGCATGTTTTAGTTGTTAGCTTGAGTTCTACCTAGCCCATGGTCTAAATCTTGCTATGTGATGGAAATGACACTCGGCCATGGATGCACCATTCTTGCTTGGTGTTGATGTTGTGTTGGTGAGATATGAAGTTATTTTTGTGACCAAGTTGAGATTTGAATTTTTGGAATGAGTAAGGTTTTCGGTTATGTTGTTTTGTATGAGTAATGGATTGTTGAGTTCATGCTATTATGAATAAAATTGATTAAGAGAGGCTTGAGATAATTAAATATGCATGTTGGTGGTAAGATGAGCATTCGGTTTTTATCATGGAAGCATAGGAAGCTTGTTAAAGTTGAATTTTAGAAAAGTTAAATGTGTGTGTGCTTGTGCTAGTGCCGAATGTGCCTAGGGTGATTTAGCATTGAGTTTGGTGTTATATGAATTGAGTTTTATGGTTTTGGATTTTTAAGGGTTGTTAAATACTTTGAATAATATATATATGTGGCTTTGAAATGTGAAACTCGGCCAAGTGGTTATAAGCATGATTTTAGAGATTCAATGATATTCGGCCGATTTGAATAATTCATGGCACCCCAAGCAAATTAGTTTTAGATGTTAATAAATATTGAAATTATTTAAAAGCATATTACCGAATGTGATTTTAGTCAATGATTCGGTTATGAGTGCTGATTTGTTTTATAATTAGCCGAATGTGTAAATGTATACTATGAGGTGGTTTAGCTTAAAGAAAATTAAGGTGCTCGGAAGGTGATTGTCGTGGATAGTTTAAGTAATGAAATTTAATTTCTGTTATGTAAACTGATGACATTGTTGTTTGCAAATTTGAAGTTAAAAATTGTTGATTGAGCATCAAGAGCTTATGGAAACAAAGTCGGATCGTAGAAAAAGGGAAATTGGTCGAATAGTCGGAATTGACGTACATTAGCGATCGAGGTAAGTTTTAAGTATTAAAGCCTATAATGTGATTGAGTATGATATGTTAAGCACATATTAAAAGAATCATAACTCTATTGTAAATTTTTATGCATATAGCCTAATGGCTATTATGAAGTATAGGTAAGTTATTGATATGATATGTTGCCAAATGGATATGATATTATGAAGTGCTAAAAGGATATGTCAGAAGAGTAAAATTGTGATAAACCTGCTCAGGACAGCAGCAGTAACGTGACTTTAGAAAATCACCATAAATTTATGGATTTGAATTAGAGGCTGAATTAGACATGAAATTAAAGCTTAATGAGTCTAGTTTCTTATAAAAGAAACCGTGTAAGAAAAGGAATTTCCGATAATGAGATACTTAAAGTTGTGTGAGACAGCACAGAATGACACTGTAATCCTCTGTTATGTTTTTAGAAAATCATTATAAATTGTACAACAATGGTTATAAGATAAAATTTATATGCTTAGACTCCTTAATGAGTCTAGTTTCAAATGAAATCAAATACAACACATTTTTAAATCTGTAAAATGAGAAATTTGATTCGTAGTGAAGAGTGATCAGATTAGTCAAACAGTGAAACAGGGGAAACTTTAAGAAAAATCTGGTATTGATTGGCCAAACCTAAAATTCTGGAAATTTTATGGATGGAAGATATACGAGTCTATATTGAGGAAAAATTAACAGAAAGTGATTTGGAGTTTTGTAGCTCTAGTTATAAATAATTTAGTGACTATTGCTCAGGAAAAATAGCTTGTGCTGAATTTGAGATTGTGTTGTAAACCTTGATAAACTTGTTTTAGTTGCTCATAAGCTATTGATTAAACCCATACGTGAATTCTAAATTGTGATATTGGAAAATGATAGATGTAGATTCAGCCAAGACAGTGTGTATACGTGAAAGTATATGTGGTATGTGAAGTATATTTGGATAATTGTGATGTGAATACATGAAAATCTATATTTTGATTTAGGATTCTATGTGATGGATGTGAACATGCATATATGTGATAAGGCCTAATGGCCGATGTGATGAATGTGAAAGTGTATATATGTGATAAGGCCTAATGGCCGATGTGATGAATGTGAAAGTGTATATATATGTGATAAGGCCTAATGGCCGATGTGATGAATGTGAAAGTGTATATATATGTGGTAAGGCCTAATGGCCGATGTGATGAATGTGAAAGTGTATATATGTGATAAGGCCTAATGGCCGATGTGATGAATGTGAAAGTGTATATATGTGATAAGGCCTAATGGCCGATGTGATGAATGTGAAAGTGTATATATGTGACAGGGCCGAGTGGCCAATGTGATGGATGTGAAAGTGTATAAATGTGATAAGTCCCGAAGGGCATTTGTGTCAGTACTATATCCGGGTTAAAACCCCGCAGGCTTTATGCGAGAATATTATCACTGATTAATGTCCGTAAGCTTCGTGCTCGTACTATATCCGAGCTCTAAAGACCCGATGACTACGTGTGGGAATTTGGTCCGGGTAAGACCCGATAACTTAGTGTGGAGATTATGTCCGGGTAAGACTTCGTAATAAGAATTGCTTATAAATATATTCAATGCGAAAGGTTAAACAGGTATGTACTCCAAGTTTATATGTGAGCTTGATTTGCACTAAATCATAAGGTAGTTATGTGATGCATACGAGAGCAATCTATGAGACTATTCCTATGATTATGTGACATCGGATCAGTATGAGAGGTGATGTGAAATCATACGATATATCTATGTCACATGAGCTCACTTTTATGTGAAAGTTTATCTACCTATTGTATATGATGAGATGTGCATATTCGGTAAAGGGATGGTATGCCCGAAGGAAGAGTGAAATAAAAATACGAACAACTATGTTATAATTTGATTGTTATCTGTTGACACTGCTTAAAACTTACTAAGCATTGTAATGCTTACTCCGTTTACTCTGTTTCCTCTGTTTTATAGATCTCATTGCGAAGCTACAGGCTCGGGGATCGTCAGCAACTAGTCACACTATCACTATCCACTGTTTGGTACTGCTATGTTTTGGATTATCTTATGGCATGTATAAAATAGACTAGTGGCGGAAGAATATTTTGGTTAATGTATATAGCCATGCGAAAATGGCTTATATATGTTTGAGCATAATGTTTTAATCATTTGGTATGGAATGGTTAATCACTATCATAATTTGTGCTATTTATGCTAAAATGGCTAGTTGAATCATGGAAACTATGAAATAGGTAAAGTCTACCTTAAAGGCAGATGCTGGCAGCAGCAGTGATGTAGATTTGGGAAAATCACTAAAAATAGAAGGATTGGAATTAAATAATGAATAAATTATGTAAACGAACCTTGATGAATATATTTTCATAAGAAAGTAACGAAACGATCATATGGACAGTATGTTAAGAGATATTCAGGTTCTCGTGAGACAGGGCCAGAACGGTTTCTGGATTCCCTGTTCCAACTTTGGAAATTCATTATAAATTAACCAGAGATAATTAGGAGTCATCCCATATATGTATAGATTCCTCTCTGAGTCTAGTTTCTATAGAAACAAACGGCATCAGTATTGAAGCTCTGTGCAGGGACATATCCAAGTCGTAATGCGGAAAGGTCAGTGTAGTCGATCCCTGTAACATGGGAGACTTTGACTAATAAACTGTACTAATTGGCCCGACCAAAAATTCTAGAAAAAAATATGTAGATGGGCATATGAGTCTAGTTTCAGGGAAAATTTACGGAACTGGATTTCGAGTTTCAGAACTCAAGATATGATTTTTAAAGAGACTAGTACGCAGACTGGCAGCTTGTCTGGGAAATTTTTTTTAAGTGGTTTGAAGTCTGTTAACACCTCGTGTTCGACTCCGGCGATGGCCTCGGGTTCGGGGTGTTACATTTGATTGGTATCAGAGCTACGATTTAGTCGATTCTAGGACTAACGTAGCACGCGTGAGTCTATTTATACATGCCATAATGTGATAAAATGATAGTGTGATGATTTTTGGCTATTAAAATGTGTTTGCTGTATTGTAATGAATCTTGATCCCGATCGAGCTATAGCAAGCTTCTGACTATGAGAATTTGCGATATAACTTCATTTAGATATGCCTAAATTATTAAGTTGATCAGGTACGTATCATGTACTCGTATTTGAATTTCAACTTGGATTGGATTATAAGGGTATAAGTGATGCAATTTTGAAGGAGTGTTATGACTATAAATGTGATTTTTGTATGTGGCTATGGAACTGAAAGTTGAATGGTCGATAAGCATGTTGTGTTTGTATTCAAGTAATGTAAATGATATACTAATGTGTATTGCTATATGTGTATATGTATGTAGAGACGAAATTGTCGAATGTAAAAAGGCAGTGAAGCGTATAGAGTGGTTGGTTTTCAGCACTAACTGTGCGGGCAATAAGTGTTCACGGTTGTGAGATTGGCACTAAGTGTGCGGGCAATAAGTGTTCACGGTTGTGAGATTGGCACTAAGTGTGCGGGCTTGAAATGCATGGCACTAAGTGTGTGAGTTTAAAGTACATGGCACTAAGTGTGCGTGGTTGATTATTAAGCACTATGTGTGCGAACCCACTATATATATATATATATATATATTTTTTCTATCAATTATTTATATTAAGGGTGCGACCTTACCGAGTCGATTTCGGATAGCGGAAAGGGGTAAGTTCTTGAGTAATAGAGCTTAAATTATGATTTGATTAGATCATGTTTTAAACAAATCAAAATCATGCTCTTTGTGTGTGGCTATTGAGCCGAAATTGCAAGAATGATAAGTGTCTTGTGTTTGAGTTTTGCTAACGAAAATGAAATACGAATGTGCCATGATTTGTTGTTAAATGTGCATGGTTATTTGAATGATGTCCGGGCTAAGTCCCGAAGGCTTTGTGCTAAGTGATATATCCGGGCTAAGTCCCGAGGAGCATTCGTGCTAGTGATGTATCCGGGCTAAGTTCCGAAGAGCATTCGTGCTAGTAATATATCCGTGCTAAACCTCGAAAAGTAATCATGCTGGTGACGTGTATTCGGGCCTTCGTGCCTAGTAGGCTTCGTGCCGGTAATTTGAGCAAAGTTTAAGTGCTCATTACTATACAAATTCAAATTTAAATGAGATGATATGTTTAAAAGTGTACATACATGATGTTTATAGACTTGGTTAAGTCATATCAATGTGTATTAACGAATTAATAAGAGCGCTATGTATGTGAATAATTAGAGGCACTGTGTGTGTGCGAATTCCTTTAACCGAGCACTATGAGTGCGAGATCGGTCAGTGGGCACTAAGTGTGTGAAGTGGAATTCATGTAAGACCTCGTTTGGGACGAAGGCATTGATTTGAGATAGTGTGTAAGACCATGTCTGGGATATGGCATCGGCTCGATATGTGAGAATATGTAAGACCATATCTAGGATATGGCATTGTAAGAGCTATATGTGCTATTGCTGAATGGACACTATTTTGTTAATCTTGTTCAAGAAATTATTTTGATTAAGTTTCGACATTCGAAAGTTTGAAAGAATTTTTGATGAATGTTGATAATTTTGGATATACGAGTTATGCGCTAGAATAAATCTCATGCCAGTGTATTATATTAGGCTTTATGCCTATTCGACTGTATACGGGTAACGTTAACTATGATTGAATGTGCTAAATGAACTAAATGTTCAGGTACGTGGAAGTTGACTTTTCTTTTGGAAATGAGTTAAGTTGAATATTGAGATGTGATAAAGTTATAAAGGATATTTATTGGGATGTTTGAGTATATGTGTACTTTCGGTTAGGTTACAGCTTATTCATGAATGAAAATGTGGGTTGATGATGTGAATTATACATGTTAATATGTGCTTAATATGTGTTTGAAATGCATTTGTGAATTAAGTGATTATTGCTTATGAAATCAAGAAAATGAGATATTTGTGCATACCTGTAGAAATGTTTATGTATTTGTTTTAAGATAAGAAAATGATTTTATAGATCGATGCGAAATCAATAATGAATTACAATTGCTATCGATGAGCTAATGTTTATATGAATATAATTCAATAAGAGGACGTTATCCTAAACTATGCATCGGTGGAAATTTTCGGGGACGAAAATCCCTAAAGGGGGGAGAGTTGTGACACCCCTAATTTGACCCTAGTCGGAAAGCGGTTTCGGGACCGCTAAAGTGAGTAACCAAATTATTTGAACATGATATTTATTGTCTAAAATAAATGTGTGAAAATTTTAAGCTTCGATTTAGTAAATTTCATGTGAATTTAGTCAATAGGACTTATGTGTGACATTTTTGAAATGTGATAGATCAAAACATAAGGACCTATTAGTGCATGTTGAAAAAGGGGGGACTTGCATGTCAATTTCCCCTCCCCCCATCTAGTAGTGGCCGGCCATGACATTAGGATGGACAAATGGTGATGGGCAAAACATGTCATAGACATGTTGTGTTGGTGCATCATGGGAGGAAACAATAAAATAAAGAGCATGGGCAATAAAATATTAGTGTTAGTAGGATGAGAAACAAAAAAAAAAGAAAGGATATGTGTGATTGTCCCCCCCCCCGTTGCCGTGAGTTGAAGGAAAGAAAAACAAAAAAAAAAGTGTTCATCCTTTGGTTCATCCTTGGCCGAAAATTTTAAGGAGGAAGGAAGAAGAAAGATTGAAGAGGTTCGGCCATGCATGTAACTAGGCTAAGGTATGTTTGATGATGTTCCATGAGATGCATGCATGTTTAGTTGTTAGCTTGAGTTCTACCTAGCCCATGGTCTAAATCTTGCTATGTGATGGAAATGACACTCGGCCATGGATGCATCATTCTTGCTTGGTGTTGATGTTGTGTTGGTGAGATATGAAGTTATTTTTGTGACCAAGTTGAGATTTGAATTTTTGGAATGAGTAAGGTTTTCGGTTATGTTGTTTTGTATGAGTAATGGATTGTTGAGTTCATGCTATTATGAATAAAATTGATTAAGAGAGGCTTGAGATAATTAAATATGCATGTTGGTGGTAAGATGAGCATTCGGTTTTTATCATGGAAGCATAGGAAGCTTGTTAAAGTTGAATTTTAGAAAAGTTAAATGTGTGTGTGCTTGTGCTAGTGCCGAATGTGCCTAGGGTGATTTAGCATTGAGTTTGGTGTTATATGAATTGAGTTTTATGGTTTTGGATTTTTAAGTGTTGTTAAATACTTTGAATAATATATATATGTGGCTTTGAAATGTGAAACTCGGCCAAGTGGTTATAAGCATGATTTTAGAGATTCAATGATATTCGGCCGATTTGAATAATTCATGGCACCCCAAGCAAATTAGTTTTAGATGTTAATAAATATTGAAATTATTTAAAAGCATATTACCGAATGTGATTTTAGTCAATGATTCGGTTATGAGTGCTGATTTGTTTTATAATTAGCCGAATGTGTAAATGTATACTATGAGGTGGTTTAGCTTAAAGAAAATTAAGGTGCTCGGAAGGTGATTGTCGTGGATAGTTTAAGTAATGAAATTTAATTTCTGTTATGTAAAGTGAACACATTGCTGTTTTCAAATTTGAAGTTAAAAATTGTTGATTGAGCATCAAGAGCTTATGGAAACAAAGTCGGATTGTGGAAAAAGGGAAATTGGTCGAATAGTCGGAATTGACGTACATTAGCGATCGAGGTAAGTTTTAAGTATTAAAGCCTATAATGTGATTGAGTATGATATGTTAAGCACATATTAAAAGAATCATAGCTCTATTGTAAATTTTTATGCATATAGCCTAATGACTATTATGAAGTATAGGTAAGTTATTGATATGATATGTTGCCAAATGGATATGATATTATGAAGTGCTAAAAGGATATGTCAGAAGAGTAAAATTGTGATAAACCTGCTCAGGACAGCAGCAGTAACGTGACTTTAGAAAATCACCATAAATTTATGGATTTGAATTAGAGGCTGAATGAGACATGAAATTAAAGCTTAATGAGTCTAGTTTCTTATAAAAGAAACCGTGTAAGAAAAGGAATTTCCGATAATGAGATACTTAAAGTTGTGTGAAACAGCACAGAATGACACTGTAATCCTCTGTTCTGTTTTTAGAAAATCATTATAAATTGTACAAAAATGGTTATAAGATAAAATTTATATGCTTAGACTCCTTAATGAGTCTAGTTTCAAATGAAATCAAATACAACACATTTTTAATTCTGTAAAATGAGAAATTTGATTCGTAGTGAAGAGTGATCAGATTAGTCAAACAGTGAAACAGGGGAAACTTTAAGAAAAATCTGGTATTGATTGGCCAAACCTAAAATTCTGGAAAATTTATGGATGGAAGATATACGAGTCTATATTCAGGAAAAATTAACAGAAAGTGATTTGGAGTTTTTTAGCTCCAGTTATAAATAATTTAGTGACTATTGCTCAGGAAAAACAGCTTGTGCTGAATTTGAGATTGTGTTGTAAACCTTGATAAACTTGTTTTAGTTGCTCATAAGCTATTGATTAAACCCATACGTGAATTCTAAATTGTGATATTGGAAAATGATAGATGTAGATTCAGCCAAGACAGTGTGTATACGTGAAAGTATATGTGGTATGTGAAGTATATTTGGATAATTGTGATGTGAATACATGAAAATCTATATTTTGATTTAGGATTCTATGTGATGGATGTGAACATGCATATATGTGATAAGGCCTAATGGCCGATGTGATGAATGTGAAAGTGTATATATGTGATAAGGCCTAATGGCCGATGTGATGAATGTGAAAGTGTATATATATGTGATAAGGCCTAATGGCCGATGTGATGAATGTGAAAGTGTATATATATGTGGTAAGGCCTAATGGCCGATGTGATGAATGTGAAAGTGTATATATGTGATAAGGCCTAATGGCCGATGTGATAAATGTGAAAGTGTATATCTGTGATAAGGCCTAATGGCCGATGTGATGAATGTGAAAGTGTATATATGTGATAAGGCCTAATGGCCGATGTGATGAATGTGAAAGTGTATATATGTGACAGGGCCGAGTGGCCAACGTGATGGATGTGAAAGTGTATAAATGTGATAAGTCCCGAAGGGCATTTTTGTCAGTACTATATCCGGGTTAAAACCCCGCAGGCTTTATGCGAGAATATTATCACTGATTAATGTCCGTAAGCTTCGTGCTCATACTATATCCGAGCTCTAAAGACCCGATGACTACGTGTGGGAATTTTGTCCGGGTAAGACCCGATAACTTAGTGTGGAGATTATGTCCGGGTAAGACTTCGTAATAAGAATTGCTTATAAATATATTCAATACGAAAGGTTAAACAGGTATGTACTCCAAGTTTATATGTGAGCTTGATTTGCACTAAATCATAAGGTAGTTATGTGATGCATACGAGAGCAATCTATGAGACTATTCCTATGATTATGTGACATCGGATCAGTGTGAGAGGTGATGTGAAATCATACGATATATCTATGTCACATGAGCTCACTTTTATGTGAAAGTTTATCTGCCTATTGTATATGATGAGATATGCATATTCGGTAAAGGGATGGTATGCCCGAAGGAAGAGTGAAATAAAAATACGAACAACTATGTTATAATTTGATTGTTATCTGTTGACACTGCTTAAAACTTACTAAGCATTGTAATGCTTACTCCGTTTACTCTGTTTCCTCTGTTTTATAGATCTCATTGCGAAGCTACAGGCTCGGGGATCGTCAGCAACTAGTCACACTATCACTATCCACTGTTTGGTACTGCTATGTTTTGGATTATCTTATGGCATGTATAAAATAGACTAGTGGCGAAAGAATATTTTGGTTAATCTATATAGCCATGCGAAAATGGTTTATATATGTTTGAGCATAATGTTATAATCATTTGGTATGGAATGGTTAATCACTATCATAATTTGTGCTATTTATGCTAAAAGGGCTAGTTGAATCATGGAAACTATGAAATAGGTAAAGTCTACCTTAAAGGCAGATGCTGGCAGCAGCAGTGATGTAGATTTGGGAAAATCACTAAAAATAGTAGGATTGGAATTAAATAATGAATAAATTATGTAAACGAACCTTGATGAATATATTTTCATAAGAAAGTAACGAAACGATCATATGGACAGTATGTTAAGAGATATTCAGGTTCTCGTGAGACAGGGCCAGAACGGTTTCTGGATTCCCTGTTCCGACTTTGGAAATTCATTATAAATTAACCAGAGATAATTAGGAGTCATGCCATATATGTATAGATTCCTCTCTGAGTCTAGTTTCTATAGAAACAAACGGAATCAGTATTGAAGCTCTGTGCAGGGAGATATCCAAGTCGTAATGCGCAAAGATCTGTGTAGTCGATCCCTGTAACATGGGAGACTTTGACTAATAAACTGCACTAATTGGCCCGACCAAAAATTCTAGAAAAAAATATGTAGATGGGCATATGAGTCTAGTTTCAGGGAAAATTTATGGAACTGGATTTCGAGTTTCAGAACTCAAGATATGATTTTTAAAGCGACTAGTACGCAGACTGGCAGCTTGTCTGGGAAATTTTTTTAAGTGGTTTGAAGTCTGTTAACACCTCGTGTTCGACTCCGGCGACGGCCTCGGGTTCGGGGTGTTACACTAGACTTCAATTCCAAACTTTTTCACAATTAGGTCTTACAAATCAATTTCTACTGAAATTACCTAATAAAATCATCTCATAAACAAATTAAATCTTCAATTTCATGCTATTTCATCATAAAATTCCAGCACATATTCATAGCAACTTTTGATTTCATTCATAAAATCAAAAACTAATGAATTTAGTAATAGGACCTAGTTGTAAAAGTCTTAGAAACACAAAATTTACAAGAAAAAGACAAGGATTAACTCACTTGGTGCAAAAATTATGAACTACCAGCTTGAATAAACCCCTGGGGTGTTTTTTTACTGATGATAATGAAGAAAATATGAAGAGAATTCTAGATATTCCAATTCGGTCCTATTTTTATATTAGTAAAATTTGTTATTTTCCCATTTTACCTTTATTTCACCAATTCTCTTGATTTTTCTCAACTTATGCCGCCCAAAATATCTCCTTTTTGGCTTATTTGCAATTTATGTCCCTCCTCATTTAACAATTGAGTTATTTAATCCTTCTAATAACTTTTATACATTTTTTCAATTTAGTCCTTTTCACTTAATTGACTACCCAAACATTAAAATTTTCTAACGAAATTTTAATACCATATTACTAACATTTCATAAATATTTATAAAAATATTTTTGACTCGGATTTACGAGATCGAGATCTCGATACCTTGTTTTTACCCAATTTCTTCAGTAATTTCTTTTTCTAACTAACCACTAAATCGGTAAAATTCTTCTATCTATATTTTCATACGATTTTCCTATCATATCAATATTCATGCAAAAATATTAAAATAAATTTATCTTTAAATCGAATTTGTGGCTACGAAACCACTGTTCTGATAACTTTGAATTTAGGCCATTACAAATGTTCCCACGCCTCGTACAAAGATTCACCTTCGCATTGTTTAAATTGGTGATTTCTCGCCTAAGCTGAATGGTTCTACTAATCAAGAAAATTTTATAAATAAATTTTTCTGCTCATTCCACGTGGTAATGAAACCGGGTTCTAACGAGTTTAACTAGTCAGCTATGTTGTCGTACAAAGAGAACAGGAATAACCGAAGGTGCACAGCATCATTGAATAGCCCATTGTACTTGAAGGTGTCGCTTAGTTGGAAGAACCGCTTCAAATGCTTGTTTAGGTTTTCCACCATGTTCCCTTTGAATTGCAACATATTTTTTATCATCTATATTGTGGCCATCTTTATCTCAAAATCATTGGCGTTAATAGCTGGTTGTTCGAAGCTACCTCACACCGCGTCTAGTGTAAGTAAGGCATACTCGCACAACGTCCTTTGATCTATTGGGTCTTCTTCCAGGATATTTCCTTGTCTTTCTTATGGATCTTCAAATAACATATTTTCTTGGGGTAAATTAATTACCGCAGGTGGATCGATGTTAATTAATTGATAATTGCGCCTAAGTAATTTCTCCGGATTTGAATGTGGATCGATTGGGGTGCTAAAGCTTCAAGTCATAAACAACCTAAAAAGGAATATTAAAAACAAATGAAACAAATAAAAAAGTATACAAAATTTAAAAATATTGTATCTATAAGTTTTAACGTTTCTATTTATCTTATCAGTTGTAAAGATATTTTTAGATTTAATGTCGAAACCTCCCCGACAATGACACGAATAAATTGTAAGAGAAAAAAGATTAGAATAATCCTGGAATTGATGTCGAATGGAGAACGAAGTAGTAAATCTCTCGATTAGAATAACGAATAACTTCACTTGCAAAGGCAAATAAATTGAAATTCTTTAATAATATAAAAGAACTGTTGGATTTAAATCGATACCAAGTGGAAAAACAAACAGTTGATAAAACTGAAAGAAAACTTAACCTAATCCTACTCCTAAACTACTAGGGTTTTTGGATGCGTCTAAGACGAATTAGTTACATCAAACCCCTAAGGTCTTATTTATAGGAGTGTTGGCAGCCCGAATTAGGTCTTCGAGATGTCCTAGGTCTTCGTATAAAGTTGATTGTACGGACGAAAATAGCCTTGGTATACTTCGGCATCATGTCAACCTATGGCCATGGCACGACATGACAAGCAATTGCAGTCTTCTTTGGTTTGTGTTGTGCTTTAACGACTTAGGAAGCCTATGCATCACTTGTCCCTTGTTCTTACGTCAATTGGGTCTATAATTCATCATCCTACACACTCAATTACACAAATTAGCACTGTTTAAGGCCCGTGTCAGCCTAATAGGTCACAACACTCACAAATGTGTTGAAAACACTTATTTTACTAACTTTTAGTCCTAACTACTAAATACCAAAAATGTAATATAAAATACTAAATTTGCTAGAAAATAAGCTCTTTAAGTGTGAAAATTATTTGAAATTACTACTACATTTGACGTCAGGTCATCTTCAACGCAAATTTTGCATTTATTAAAGCTACTATCATCTAGATTAGGGAGTAGATTCGTTTTTATGAGCTTTTTTAGAGAATGAATATTCATATGACCTAATCTAGCATGCCACATATCAAGAGATTCAACAATAAAAGTAGAAGTGGTGGATTTATTATTATTAAGCATAGTCCCAATCACAAATAAACCTACACCTAGATAACCTTAATTAACATAATCTCCATTATGGGAAAGTACAAGTTTATTGGATTCAAAGACTAAATTTGTAACACCCATACCCGAACTGATCGTTGGATCTGGACTATAAAGTGTTGTGCTCTATGTCTGAATTAACTAAAATACCTATTATTACATTCCACATATCATTCATATACATGCATTTCATACACAAGCACTCAACCAATACTATTGTTAATACACGACATATATTATGTCAAACATTTCATCTGGAAGTGCATGCATATGAATGATATGTGGAATAACTCATCATTAGCATAACACTAAGTTAAACATACCAGCACACGATACTAAAAAAAATGAACAACCATTTAAGACTTGAGTTTTGAAACTCACCTAGAAGTTGACACCAAATCTATGTACTTAGTTTTTCCTTTATTTCTTGAGCCTCCTTAGCCAAGAACTACGAGATTTTTCAATTTCTTAGGCCCAAACTTCAATATCTTCCCTCCATGCATAGCATTTTTTAATCCTTCTCTCTTCCAAAACAAACTAGAGAAAAAGATGAAGAAATAACAGAAAAAAAAAGAATGACACTAGAGAATAACGTCTCTCTTTTATATAATCCTCTCATACTTCCTTCACCAAAATCAATTCAACAGCAATTTGTAGGTATCCCTAATCATAATCTCTCCCACTAAAAAAATTTCTAGTTCAAAAGTAACTAAACTAAAGGTTAAAATCCAATCTTTTATCAACCAGTTTGCAAATTGCTCTTATTTACATTAGAGCCCGCTCAAATAGAAAACTTTCCAAATTAATACCCAAAGTTACCATTGCAACTCAAGCTTTAACATTTCGAGGTGTGACAAAGTTAATGCATGCCTTATTTAGTAATCCACCACTGATCAAATTTCAATGCAGGACAGGTACATAAAGAACATTATTCAATGCTAATGTTTTGCCAAAAATAAGTTGGAGTAAGATAATTCCTTTACCAAGTACTTTTAAACTACTAGAATTACCCATGTAGATTTGTTCACCTTCAGCTACACTTTCAAACTCGGTGAACATTTCTTTGTTGACGCAGAAGTGTTTGGAAGCACCCGTGTCTACAATCCACTCGACATTGTTCTCAACCAGGTTCATCATGACAGACATGTTTAAATAATAGTAGGGTTTGCTTCTAAATTGTTGAAAATATACTACTACAAAACGAAATAGTTAGCACTGACAGGATAAATAAATTGAGCGCAAATAAATAAAATAATCATTGTACCATGGAAGAACCACTGCTTTAGAAGAAAATTTGCCCTAATCGGTGTCTTCGTGGAGTGGACATCGCCCCCCAAGGTTAACACAATACTTCAATATTTGTACACCGAATAAAGACGATGGAACACAAATGGTATTGCTCTTCTCAAAAGTATTCAGAAAAGTATACTTGAAACTAAAGCTAAAAACTTGGTTGGAAATTTGACCGGAAAAGTTTTTTAAATAGAAAACAAGCGAGCTAAGAGAGGCAGAAAACATATTGTTGTTTCCTTGTTGTATGAAAAATGAGAAGAATGATCTGCTATTTATATTGTTTTCTGAAGCAGCAAAATTATAAAATAGTAGTGTCAGTTTTCAAAAATAGCAGAGGACTTTCTTCAACCGAAAAATATTCTGAAAACAAAAAAGGAACATAAATTTTATATGTGTCGACATGAACACCATCGAAATGAATTGCTGCAAAAAATTGGTTCTCCATTTTGTTTTTAAACTGCAAAAATATAACAAAAAACTTAATAAATTAACAATAAAAAATATTAATTAAACCATAGTTAACCAAATGAATTGTCATATAAAAAAATTAAAATGCCAACTTGTTTTTTGAAGAAACTTAACTGATAGGGAGAGGAAGAGCTTCGAAACTTAACTGCAATTAAAAAGGAGGAGGAGCTTCAAGAATTTTTTTGAATTTGAAATGGATGTGTGGGGATTGGGGACCAAACTAACCCTTTTTATAATTTAAAAAAAATTATTTTAAGTTTTTTTTAGCTAAAAAATAAAAAAAACTCGTGTTTTAATTTTTTTTCGGTATTAAAAGCACGAGCTTGTGATCGACAGGTTACTTCCATGTCAACTGTCAGGCTGGTGCAGCCAAGCTGTCAAGTGGCACCAGCCTGACAGCTGACATAGAAGTGACCCGACTGTCACGAGTTCGTGTTTTTAATACCGAAAAAAATTAAAACATAAGTTATTCTTTTTCAGCTAAAAAAATTTTAAAAACAACTTTTTAGGTGCTGCCTGGCACATCAATGGTGCCAAATAAAAAAATTATTTTTTTTCCCGTATTCTAAAAAAAAACTTGTATTTGCGGTATAAAATACAGGTGCCGCCGATTGAGTTAGCTGCACCCGAAAAATGATTTTTTTATTAAAAATAAAAGTGGTGCCACCGATTGGTCAGGCGGCACCCATATTTCACTGTTTAATTTGTCTATTCCCATAAATATTATTTCTGTTATGTTATTTTTGTATATATTTATTTATTTCATATTATTCAAAATGGGTGCCAGTTTGACGGTCTGACTGATTATGGAAGCTTTTGTTTGTTTTGTTTTATCTGGGAAACATTTTGGGCCTGTTAATTTGTTTGGGCCGCTTTTCTTGTTATTTGTTTGCTTGGTAAATGGGATAAAAGCCTAGTCTGATTATATTAATAAAAGAAAAAGAGCAATTATTGCTTCATATTTTATCATTATATACGATTTATATAACAAAATATAATACGTGATTATTTTTATATAATTTTTTTCCTTATATCTTATTAATGAAATAAAATATCACTATCTTTTTATATATAACATTCAAGCATCTATTTTACATTTAAATTTGGTATTTTTATTTCTAAAATATTATGTTTAAATTTCATATTATTAATACAATATATATAAAAAATTATAATATATTTTACTACATTTTAATTAGGTTAAATATGAAAGTTTTGAATTTAGTTCATATACTTTAATTTGATCTTTTTTAGAAACTATATTTTTTAAATTTTAAAATTTCAATCCTCACCAAATTACAGCTATTAAATTTATTAAGTTATGCTATTTCCAAAATTTGAAAAACATATTATTATATGTATAATGTCATTCCAACTTATTATTTTCACATATTATTCACTAAAAATTCAGTTAATGACTTAATGAAAGTCATTTATATCAAGATTGAAATTTCAAAATTCTAAAAATATAGAGACTTAAAAGTGCTCCGATTGGAGAATATCAATTAAATCTATAACAATATACATAGTACATGACTAGTAATTGAATTTAGCCAAATATATTTAATTGTTATTGTTTGGGTCATGACTAAATTTTTAAAACTTCAAAAAGCACAAAGACTAAAATTAAAAATTTTAAAAATATAAGGACAAAAATTGATCAAATTAAAATATATGGAATAATTCCACAACTTTCGTAAAGTACAATGACCAATAGGCTGAATTTAACCTTTTAATTAATGTATATCGCACATTATCAAAATTAATTAAATTTAACTATATTATTTTTATTTTATAATTATGCTTTTTTAAATTTCATTTACTGAATTGATGTGTTATTAAACTTATTGATAGATATAGATAAGGGTAAACTATCAAAATAATCACTTTTGTTTGCTTCAGGTTATATTTTAATCACTTATATTTGAAATGTTACGTTTTAGGGTGGGTTTGAATGGGCGATTGGGATGCGGTGCGGTGCATTTAGCTTACTTTTTGTCTCATGCTACAGTATCGTTACAGTATCTAATCTCACCGCCACCGTTTTTTACACTAACCACAAGTAAACGTGCTGCCTATCTAAACCCACCCTTAGTCACTTACGTTATTGATTTGTAACATTTTAGTCATTGAGCTGTTAATTATCGTTAACGGTGTAACGGTAAGCTGATGTAGCATGTTAAATAATCATTTCAAATAAAAATTTTAGGTTAAATTATACAATTGGTCCCTATATTTTTTTTGTTTTGAGCAATTTAATTTTTTTCTTTTATGTTCTTTTAACTTTCTTTTTTTTTTCTTTTTTTTTTCAATTCTCTTTTGCTTCTCCCTCTGTTTTTCCCCCTTCTCCATTTCTTTTAACATATTTTGTTTTCTATGTTTTCCATTTCTTTTAATATAACTTTTTTATGTTTCTAAAACAAGAAAAGGCGAAAATTGAAACCAAAATAAAACTTGCCTCACACATTCTCACCTTACTGTTATAGACCATCATCATCCACTGCCACCTTGACGAACCAATTTGAATTTCTCAATGACCTAGTCTGCCAGCTTGTCTCACTCGAAGACCTCGCCAGTTGTGACTTATGGCAGTCCACCCTCAAAAAAGCTTCCCGAGCCCATTCCTTCAACCTCCAAACCAACCCCCACAGGCCACCTTATCTACCTCTCTTGTAACATTCTCGCCCTCTTGAAACTACGTTGTCAATGACTAAAACAACCATCATACGAAACTTACCATCAACTTTACCTAAACCAGTTTGGTTCCATGCTCCATTTCTCTCTTCGGTTCATCCATGTTCGGCTTCCAATCAAGCTTACTTGGGAATATCTAAGAAGGTTTAAATCAATTTATTATTTGCTTAATTTTATTCGTCAGAAAATAAAAAAAATAAATGAATAATCTACACGATTCTGTCAAATTGTAGAAAAGAAAAAAAATGTTTTAAATATAAATAATTCAATTTATGTTTAGATTTGATTAAGAATATGATTTTTTATATTGGTTAATTATATCTAGTTTTAGTTTCAAATTTAGGTTATATTCAAATTAAGATTTGATTAAAAATGATTGCTATTCAATTGAAAAAACAGGCCACCATTGCACCATTAAGAGCAGTTAATAACTCAGTGAATATTTCGTAACAAAATAATAATCTAAGTATTAAGACGTAACATTTTAAACATAAGTGACTATTTTAATAATTTACTCATAGGTTCTGCCACGTTGTATTGATTTGGTAAGGTTACAAAAAAAATTACAGTCCAACACTCCTGGAAGTTTTAAGGTTGAGTTTCCAGTTTTCACTGATACACTGAACTGGCATGCCATTATTATAACTTGAAAAAGATAGAAAAAAACATTGTTTTTCTTTTTAACTGTTTTAGTTACCAAAAGTTGGGGGGCAAAAGAAATGATAGGTAGATGAGTAGGTTTTATTTTCCAACCAATCAAACACTGGGCAAAGAAGGGGGTCACACTACCAAAGCAGCTGTTTCATATTCTCCAAAACCTTTATTCTCAAGATCTATTTCTCTTTATCTTCCTCTCTATACTATATTATGCAGCTAAAGAAACTGTGACCCTTTCAAGTTTTTATCTTCTTCTTTCTTTTCTTTTTTTCTTTTTTGTACTTTGGAAAGATGACCCTTCGAGTTCTTTGAGATCTGGGCATTATTATAATCTCAGGTAGTTTTTGCTACTTTTGGTTTCTCTCTTCTTTTTTCATGGACCCCAATTCAAAGATGCATTTTTTTTTTTGCTTTTTTTGTTTGAATTCTCTGTGGCATGATATTGCTAATTGTCTTTCAAAATCTGGGTTGTTTCCCAATTTGTTAGTCATTTTAAGTTAAAAACTTGTTTAGATTTTAACGGAGAAATCATGGGATTTTTCTCCTTTTAACTTCAATTTCATTTTCCTTCCTAATTTGCAGTGTTTAATATTTGATTTTTGCCTTTATGCTTTATGGTAGATCTGCTATTACCATTTATTAGCTATTTGCAATTTTGCTTCTGTGAATATTGATTGGAGAATGAGAATTTTCATTTCTAAAAAAAGTACTATTTTACAGTGAGAAACCATTGACCATTTTTAACCTATTCCAGATGCAATCAGAAGAGGCTATTCTTTTTTCCATTTAAAGAATTACATTGAGGATAAGATAAGATGGGGAAGAAAGGAAAATGGTTGTCTTCTCTAAAGAAAGCCTTCACCCCAGAATCCAAGGAAAAGAAAACCCAGGTCTGAAAGAAGTCCAATTCAGCTATAAATTACCCACAGTTTATTAGTCCTCAATGAGTGTTTTTAATTTTCTTTATTGCTATGTTTTTTTTTTCAGAAATCCAAAGAACAGGTTTTGGGAAAGCAAGTGGATTTGGGTTCCAATGATTCTGATGCAGCCACTTTAGAAACTCTCAACTTGTCCCCTCCTCCCCAGCCACAGAAGGTGAAATTAATCGAAGCCGAGGCTGAACCGAGCGAGCAAACTTACCCTGTGGAAGTTGCTATTGCTGCTGCTGCTGCTGTGGCTTTGGCCGCTCCAGCTGAGGCAGTTGCGGATGTCGTTCGTCGTCAATCCAACACAGGTCCTCGGTTTGCTGGAAAATCTAATGAAGAAGTGGCAGCTATCAAAATTCAAACCGCTTTCCGAGTTTACCTTGTATGTGTTGCAACTTCTTATTAGGATACAATGATACATTCCAAAAACATCCTTATGAAACTTTTTCTTGATAATGGCTTGAGTTTATTGTGGATTATTTATACAAGAAGGGGAATGTATGAATTCTTATCAATTACACCGTTGAAGAGACTTTTGTTAAAGGGACTCAGGTCAAGTTAGGTGATAGTTTCATGTTTGAAACCCACACCCCAACTACCTCTCTTGATTGTATTTTCGCATTGAAAGGAATTTATGTAATTTGATTTGAGTTCGACTGATTATGGTTTCTTCCTTTTCAGGCAAAAAGGGCATTGCATGCTTTACGAGGACTGGTGAGACTGAAATCAATGATGGAAGGACCAATGGTTAAACGGCAAGCAGCCGGTGCCCTTAGGTGCATGCAAACCATTTCTCGTGTACAATGTCAAATTCGCTTGAGGAGAATCCGGATGACAGAAGAAAATCAGGCTCTTCAAAGGCAACTCTTGCAGAAACATGCAAAAGAGATTGTAAACTTGCAGGTAAATTGCCCATTTTCACTGATATATGATATTGATTCACTTGCTTGAATTAATGGCAAAGTTAGTAAATGTGATCTGGAAGTCAGACTGCTGCAAATCGTTTTTTTTTCAGACCTATGTCCTAGAATTACAATCATCTTTCTATTACAAACAAATAAGAGTATTGATTTAGCTATTATGTACACCATACTGGGGATTTTGGACTGAATTTTGTCATTGCAGTCAACCTGAGTTCCCTAAAGGACAGTGTATTTGTATATAACTACTTAGTTTCTCATCAGAAAAGTTCCCTTTGCGTTTTGTAAGGATTCCTTCTCGCAATGTTTTTGAATGTTTGAATAGATGGGGGAAGACTGGGATGATAGCCTGCAGTCAAAGGAACAAATTGAGGCAAGCTTATTGAGCAAGCATGAGGCCTCTATGAGACGAGAAAAGGCCATGGCGTATTCGTTTACTCATCAGGTGACCTTGTGTTAACCCTTTTCCATGCTAGTAGCTTATCCTAATGCTTAAACATGACACTTTCTAAGGTGGGAGTACTACCAGAGAACTAGTCCTTTTGGCATTCAAGTATTTGAAAAGTTAACAAAGTAATGTGTCTGACAGCAAACCTGGAAGAATGCTTCCAGATCTATGAATCCACTATTCATGGATCCGAACAATCCGTCCTGGGGTTGGAGCTGGTTGGAACGTTGGATGGCAGCTTGGCCATGGGAGGGTCGTGGCATGGCAGAAAAAGAACAGAACAATGATCAGTCATCCGTGAAGAGTGGACGCAGCAGCTTCGGAGGAGACATCAGCAAAGCTTATGCTCGTTACCAACTCAATTTGGATAAGCAATCCCTGAAGGCCAGTCAAAAGCCAAGCCGAACTTCGAGTCTGCAATCCCCTTCTACTCCTAAGCCAGTTTCCACGCTTACCCGAAAACTGAAGTCACCGAGCCCTAGGAGCAGTGTGGTTGCTCCAGATGATGACATGAGAAGTACAGTGAGTGTGCTGTCTGAAAGAAACCGCAGACACACCATTGGAGGTTCCTCGGTACTAGATGATGAGAGCCTAGCAAGCTCTCCATCCCTTCCAAGTTATATGGTACCAACTCAGTCTGCAAGGCTTAAGACCAGGTTGCAAAGTCCGTTGGGACTCGAAGCAAATGGAACAACACCTGAGAAAGGGCCAATCCCGTCTACCAAGAAACGGCTTTCTTATCCACCATCACCCGCCAGGCCGAGGCGGCATTCTGGTCCTCCAAAGGTAGACAGTGGCAGCGATACTAACACAGAGGTTGCTGCAGTAAATGGAGACGGTAATTAGTTAATATCTAAATCAAAAGGAGATGAAGCAAAGCAAACACCATATGGCTATGGAGAAATCCCAAGGATTAAAAAAAAGAAAAGAAAGAAAGAACATGCAGCAAAGAGAAATTATAATCATTTGATTTCTGAATCTTTAGTTCATTGTCTAAATTATTTATTTGTTCTTGTGTATTTTGGCATTTGATATTTGCACTAGAGTTGCATTTCTTTTTCTTTTGCTACAATTAGTATTCAATAATAAAAATTATTAGCCCGGCTCATTTTTTAAATGGGCTTCATTTTTTTGCCCAAGCCCATATTTCGGGCCTATATTTTTACCCAAATCCTTCCATATTTCGGGCAGGCCGTTGGGCCGGGCCGGGCCGCCCGGCCCATGGACAGGTCTAGTCACTAATATACTCTTTAAAATTGTTTGAGATTTTATTTAGGTTAAAATATGATGGGAGTTCTTCGATAAAGTTTGAAATTTACTTGTATTTGGAAAGCTATTTTTTTTCTCATTTTTTAATAATAAATTCTATTCCAATTTGTTATTTCTTTGTTAAATTTTTTTTCAGGTACTTTAATTGATTTTTAATAATTTGCTTTTTAAAATTGGTCTAATTGTATGGTGTGATGGCAAATTTAGATAGCAGAACATTAACAGGGTAGATAATTAAATGGATTCTTAAATTGAAAAAAAAATAAAAGCATTTAACTTTTAGCTTTTGAAGTAGAATAGTTAAATTTCAAATTTTTTTATTGATACAAAAATTTGAGAATTGATGAGTAAAATCAATGCAAAATCCTATTAGTTAATATAACAAAATCGAGAAAGTTATTGTCCGTCTTAGTGCTTATTTTATTATGAAGTATGTTTCATATGCCACTAGTTAAGTGGTTAGTAATAACAGGTAGAAATTATAAAATTATGGAAAACATTTGTTGCGAAACTAATCTTTTACTAAGTTGATCTAAGTGATTAGCCTCATAAATATTGCGTTTATACTAATTAAAAAAATCAAGTTGATGCTTGATATTCTTTCATATTTTTTATTTTATTTTTATTTTCTTGTCATTCTTCATACTACATGAAAGCTATGATTACATGATTTTAATACGGTATCAGGGGCTCTTTAAAGCCTTGTCGCCAAGTCCCTAACAATCTAAGATAATTTAGTTTGTTGAAGATATTGGTTTCTAGTGTTCTTGGCTGCTTTCTTTTTATTTATTTATTTATTATTATTGATGTGTGATCTTTGTTTTGGATTCAGTATTTTGGTTATTTCTTTCTTTTTCTCGTGAATTCTTTTTTTGTTTTTTGGATTTAGTGTGGATTTGGTTATTAGACTCTTTTCACGTTTAGTTTATAGCTTTCTAGTAGATCTTGAGGGTATTGTAGATCAAAGCTTTAATACATGAGATCCATTTATACTACCACCAATAATTGTTCTATTATCTTGGATTCGTGTTGTTTGATTAGTTCTTGATTTATTTGATGGTATTAAGGCTTTTTGTGCCCTTGTTATATTGGTATCTTTATCTCCTTCAAATGGTAAAGTCTCATTATTTTCATTTTCATCTTCTAGTGAGCTTAGTTTGACTTTTCAATTTATTTTTGGCTCTTTTGAATTTGTCAATTTACGTTACTCAAGTGTGGGTTCGCCTTTATCTCTTGGCAATTTAGCATATAGTTCTCATGTATCTCTATATCTCTTGGTAGGTGTTATAGAACAAAAGGACAGCAACAGTTGAGCAACAACCAAATCTTTGAATTTCTGTTATTTTAAATTTTAGTAACAGTTGTAAAATGCAATGTTTTGGTTTTATGTTTTAATGAAAACGGTATGTTTTGGGGGAGTCTAGTTACAGCATCAAAACGAACCATTTAAAAATCGTTACTCACCCATTTTTAGCACCAACCAAGGCATGAAAATGGTGGTTAATGAATTTGGTCATAATTTTCACTATTCTTTCTCTCTGAATTCTCTCAAATTCCTTCCTTCTTCTCCTTTTTCTACTATTTCTATTCATTTTGTTACAAAGGTATCAAGTAAGCATGTTCCTCATGGCCAACGAGGGAGTCACCACTAGGCAGCAAAAAAAGATGGGGATGCTGCAACATGAGTTATCACAACTTTAGATGGAGTTCTCTCAGATTGATGCAAAACTTGACTCATGTTTCAAAGACTTCCATGAAGGATTCAAGGGTGAAATCCGCTCCTATTTGGGTGAAATTCGGACCGAGCTGCATTCCTTGTTTGAGCAATACCTAGGTTAGTCATCATTTGCGAGTGCTGCTGGATTGGTTCATGACAAATGCAAGGGGATTTTGGGAGAGTCTCCTACTGGTTTTCCACCAAAGGAGCACTTGGTCATGTCTCTTATGCCGGATCTAGGTCATATTAAAGCTTCTGCCTGTATTGGAACCTTGGATATGGTTAACAAGCCCTTCAAGTTGGACTATTGACCGCCTCTAAACGTGTTATCTGTAACACTCGGTTTCCAATCAACCCAGAATTAAGAATAATTAAGGGATCGCAGGTTGACAACCTATATTGGAAGAAACGAGAAAGCTAGAAACCAAATTGGACATGGTTGAGATCCAATTCTAGTTCGGTTAAGATGGAACCAGTCAGTTCCTTTGTGGAAGACATCATAATTAGCGATGCACGATTTTCCTAAGGTTGGAAGTAACGCGAGAAGGGCTACAAATAGCTGAGAATGGCTTCCTAGGGATGATTTTCTTCCCGACCTTGCCCAATTTCTCTCGTTCTTCATCTTATTCGGTAGCTCGAAGAATGATTAGCCATGAAAGGTTTTGCATGTAGCAGACTTCATGAAAATGGACCTGAAAAAAGTAGGGAAGCCAACAAGCAGGTTAGGTTCTTAACCCTTCTGTATATGTAGGATTAAGTTATGGACATTAGAACCATTTTAAAGGTTTTGCATGCTTATGGAAACTTAGGCTTTTGAGATGTAGTGTAAGTTTAACCAATAGGTTTTTGGTTGTAAGGTATTGCCTAGAGAGTGGAAGCTTTGGCTTTCGAGAGAAGGAATAAGCTATGGAAACGATAAGGATTTAGGTGAGTTCTAGACTTCAAACCTATTGTCTATGGTCTACGTTGTTTAAGCATGCCATGGTTGCATAAGCATGAAGCATGAACATGCATTGCATGACTATGAGATAAACCTTAAGGGGTTAGATGAAGTTAAGATGGGAATGGGGAGAGAGCCCATTAGTTACCGCTTCGGGCAAAGCTCTAGACCTTGCAGAGGGAACACTGTGGTGTTTGAGCATCAAGGTTAGGTGGTGTAAAGAAGGTAATAGGAAGAGGATTCGAAAAATGAAATTATGGAATGGTAACTACCACGACAGCGATATCGAATGGTCTTTTAGGGCGACACCGTGGCGACAGTATATGGCATAAGACCATAGATGAAAGAGGCTATGATAGTTTGGTATAAGGTATATGGCGTAAGACTATAAATGAAAAAGGCTATGACAATTTGGTAAGTACGTAGCATAATACCATGGATGAAAGATGCCATGGTGACATGGTATGTCACGCCCTTAACCCGACCCGATCTACCAGATCCAAATCTTGGGTTTTACATCTTTCTTACAGATGTAACTGAAAGTTCCTCTTTCTTATTCATGCAATCGTCTCTCTAAAAGAGTATAGAATCTCTTATTGGTGTACATTGTATAATTATATTTACACTTCGCCTATGTACAAACTACTATCTATGGCTACTACAGAGTTTCTTGTCAAATTACAATGTATGGTTATCATTTCAAATCAATAAAATATCAGACTTTCCTACTTTCTCTCTCTTAGTCTACTATGTACATCTTAGACTATTACTTATTTATTTAGGTGCAGACTCTAGCTATAAACATATTGAATTTTTACTCAAATGACTTATGCATAGACTTTGACACGCCACTTGATTTCCTCTGTACGCATAATCGCCCAACGCATTGTTTTCTTAGCATAGGCATTGTCTCTCGACGTACATTCCTTTACAAACCTTAAACATAAACAACTTTTATAAGTTCATAAGAACTTAGTAAGCTAAACCTTAGAATACTTTTTCATTTATTCTACGTTGCTTATGTTGTTTTGCACATCCTCTTGATCTTCATTTTTTCTTTGGCAGGTACCATACTACATTCTTTCTTTCTTTAGAACCATTTTTCCTTCTCTTGAGCATACTATACTTATCATCTCTTTACCTTCTATATCCTTTCTTTAATCTTATATTTACATAACCCTTGACCTCTTCATTTACTTATCATCTGACTTAATAACTTATTCCATACTCACTAGTCTTTTCATTATTTTCGGGCAGGGTAGACTACACCCAATACTTATCTCAAAATTTGCTCATATCTTCCTTACTTTAGTGCAGTCTCTATTCTTACTCTTAACTCATATCTTTGCCTCGCCATGTTCTGACGCACACTAACCTTTCTATTCATCCTTTTAACTATACGAGGTTTGCCATCCATCACCCAAAGGCATTGTCCTTAGATGATCATCACGAGATTCGTTCTTCAAATTTCACCATGAGGTGTTCTTTTCCAAAGATAGCCACAAAGGTCTTCCTTTCAAAGTCTCGCCACGTAGGTGTCCTTTTAACAAAGATAGCCACAAGGGCATCCATTTAACTGAGATTGCCACAAAGGCATCCTTTTAATTGAGATATCCATAAATGCATCCTTTTAACAGAGATTGCCACAAAGGAATTCATTTAATAAAGGTAGCCATAAAGGCATCCTTTTTAACAGAGATTTCCATAAAGGCTTCCTTATAGTAGAGATCGCCACAAAGGCTTCTTTATAACAAATATAGCTACAAAGATTTCCTTATAACAGAAATTGCCACAAGGGGTTCCTTATAATAGGGAGTACATTTATATTTAATTTATTTTACATTTGTTACCATCATGTGATAAGGTTTATTTATGTGAGACCTAGTAGAGGAACTCACTAAATTCATTTGAACTTATAAGGTTTTCTCCTATGTTTGTAGGATTTGCGAGGATGATCGAGGACCTCGAGGAGGGACCAAGCCAGATGGAATGGAGATCAGGGATCGTTAGAAGTTAGAGTCATGCAAATAGGAAGGGGTACCATTAAAGGCTTCGCCTCAGGATAAAGCATGGTGTAACCAGACATTATCCTTAGAGTTTGAACATTTAGGACAGATAGTCCTTAGCAAGAATTTAATAGTTGTATTGTAACAAACAACTTGATTAGAGGTAGGAATTTGAGAGATTAAGTACTCAGTAACTAGACTTAGTTGTAAGAATTATTATTTTAAATGTCATTATTAGATTGGTTTTATTATTAGATTGTTTTATAGTAGTTGCATTAGCAAAGGTTAATTAAGTATAAGTCCATCTGTGACGCTCCATACCTATATTCGATGGACAGGTCGAGCGGGGGGTGTTACATTATCGTTTAAAGTATAAATACCACACAAAAATATCAACAATGTCCACAAGTGCACAGGTTAAATTATAATATAGTTATGTTACAACGAAACACTGATAAGTATTCCGAGGATCGTACCCAAGGAAAGATGAATTAAAAAAATATATTTATACAATAATAAGTCTAAATAGTAGTAATTAAAATATATATTACAATGAAAAATTAAATATAGAATCAATGATAACTAAATTAACTAAATTGAATAAACATAAAATAATCAAACAACAAAATCAAAATAGCAAGCAGAAGATTAACTCGTTTCAGTGGTCGTAATTAACTTCAGAATTAGGTTTTATATGAAATTAACTATTAACTAATTAGTATTACCTGTCATCCTCTATTAGTTAATTAATTGACAGATACTCACTTATATCTCAACCTCACTTTCCCCACCGGGATAAACTATGATTTAATTGGTAAACTTATCTCTCGATCTCATTGATCCTAGATTACTTCCTAGGGTCATCACTCCTAGGGTTTAGGCATACATAATTTATTACTAGTTAACTCCTCTCGGGAAACTTAATCCATCCATTAACTACTTCCACATCCATTCGTTAATCTTCCTAGAGATTTAGCCTCTTATCGATCTAGATGCCATCAGTCTTAGGTTTAATTTAAACATGCAAAAGAACAAAAATAATTTAAATAAAAGAAGGGTAAGAATTTGCTCAGTCGATAGAATTAGATGCTCTTGGAGTTGTGTAATCTTAGAAACGTTAACTTGATCTTCGTTGTCTGGATAAGAACAATGAAATAAACTGAATACTTTAATAGAAAAGACTTAGGTTCAAATCGAACCTAGTCGAAAAGAACAAAGAGTTTTAGAAATGAAATAAAAACGTAATAAAATACTAAATTTACTAACTATGACTTCTAATTGACCTTCCATATCTTAGGAATAGCCTTCCTATTTATAGAGACATTTAAAAATACTAACTAGGTTAATTAAAAGCCTTAATCTTGAAATATGTCGATTTTACAAACGATTTTAGCCTTCCCAATAGTTGTTCCCCATGTCAAGCCCTTTATTGCAACACACCATGCCTTTGTCACGACACAACATCGACATGTGGTATTTGGTCTTCCAGCTTCATGTGTTGTGTCTCAGGAAATCATGCTCCACTCAGGTGTCATCCACGAGGCTCTGGGGCTGCTAAATATGTAACACCCCACCCAATGAAACCTTAGTATTTGGATACTGTTCAGGTAAATAAGGCGGATGAGATAAGTTTCAAATAGGTATAATGTTAGAACTAGACTAAGTATAAGAACCCTTTAAGTACGCCCTTGGGAGAAGTCTCAAAAGTTTGAAATATAGTCCATAGGAATAAGGCTTAAGATGTAGTTTTATGTGTCCAATGCTAGGATGGGATTAAGTATAAGCTACTTTTCGAGTACGCCAATGACGGTATGGTCTAGTAGATTCTAAAGGGAATAAAGCTTATGGCTAACCTTTGGGAAAACTAAGTATGATGAGTCGAGAATAGTGTTAAGGGTATAGGTATAAGACTAAGACGTCAGGTTATAAAGACGTACAATAAGCTAAGTAGTGTTCGCCCAAAAAGGGGCCATTTTAGTGTAGAAAGTAGGCGAATTGAGAGCGTTCTATTTATACGGCCCTCTGTAATAGGAATAGTTAAGGAACCATAAAGAGGAATATTTGACTAAATAGTTGTAGTAGCCCAAATGCATTTTTGGCGTGTGGAATAAGCGGATTCTAATATGGAAATCAATAACTAAGGATTCCTAGTCAAAATAGGATGATAAATGAAACGAAAAATAAAGGTCACGAAAAGGATGGATGTAAGGTATGAGGCCACACCAAAAGGCATAATGCCTCTAGAGACCAATGAGGTCTCATACTAGTTGATTTGTTAGGAAAGCTGGTTGGGAACTAACCAAACGCTAACCAGAAGAATCAAAGGCTGAAGGAGTATCGGGTAAGTCTCTTAAATGTGACATATTTTGATAAGCCACTTAGTCTTGACGTGACCTTTATCAAGTCCCCATGAAAACTTAAGGCAAGTTAAAAGGACACCTGTGTTAAGTTAAGGGGGTTATCTTCCTTCTTAAGGACAAAAGGGCTTAGTCGATGGAGGTTGCCTCCCAACAAATAGGTTTGAAACCTCGATTTTTGCTAGTGATTTTCCCCATCAATAAGGTACGTTTCATGACTCTAACTTCTAGAGAAAAGCAAATTTGTAAGTATACTTGAAGAAGTAAGGCTAAATGATATGTCTGAGTTAAAGTAAAGGCGAAAGGTTATTCAAATGAGCTTTAACAAAGTGTCTCTGTTTGGTGAGGTGAGGAGGCCATAGCATCTGGTTGGATGAAAGATCTAGAGCTTAAGCGATTGATTTCAAGAAGAAAGGGATAGATCTGAAGTTTAAGTTGTCTTTAAAGTTATAAGGTGAGTCTCTAAGCTAACTTTTGTAAATGTATTATGCCTGTTAGAACCTTTCGTGAAAACAAGCCAAAGTGCATGGTGTGATGATACTGAGTGAAATGTATGTCTGATGAACTTACATGAATGATTCATATGAAAAATGGTTAATGTGTCTGAATGAGTAAAGTGTGTATATGTGTGTTTTGATGACTTGAACAAGTCTGTTATTAGTAAGTGTATGCATGAAGTTTAAGGGAATGGATCACATATCTGTAAGCATGAATGCATTTGTTATGAAGAAGTCTAAAAGAAATAAGTCTATCAAGTATGAGTCTGCATGACGAGCATGTGTCTATCTCCAGAGTCGTCTAAAAGGGTCCGTTGGGACTAAAAACATGAAACTCAAGATAAAGTGGTCCGTCGGGACTAAAAACAAGAATCTTTAATAAGGACAAGTCCATGGCCATGGCACTCTGAAGACCATATAGTGTAAGACCTTGGCTAGGCCATGACATCATATGAAATATGTAAAAGATGATTGGGTGAGTACGAGCGATGAGGGGCAAACCTCACGATGATGAGTATAGGCAAATCCTTATCGTTAAAAACACCAATTTCCATAAAAGGACACCTTTATGGCTAACTCTGAAAGGACGCCTTTGTGGCTATCTCTGAAAGGATTCCTTTATGACTATCTCAGTTAAAAGTGAGCCTTTGTGGCTATCTCAGTTAAAAGTGAGCATTTGTGGCTATCTCAGTTAAAAGTGAGCCTTTGTGGTGATCTTTGTTATAAGAAAGCCTTTGTAGAGATCTCCGTTATAAGAAAGCCTTTGCGGCAATCCCTGTTATAAAGATGTCTTGTGGCCATCTCTTCCAAAAGGATGCCTTTTTGTCTATCTCTGTTAAAGGAATGTCTGGTGGAAAACTCTACTAAAGAGGAATGCCTTCGTGGAGGAATCTGAAGAAAAATATTCATGATGACATTTGAAGACAATGCCTTCAAGTGAACACCTAGCGAATGGTGAACTCTATATAGTTATAAAAATGGATAGAAAGACTAGTGTGCGCTAGAGTATGTGGCAAAGTAAAGATACAAGTTAAGAGTAATAATAGAAAATGTACTAAAGTAAGGAAGAAAAGGCAAATTCTAAGATAAGTATTGGGCGCAGTCTACCCCGCATGAAGATAATGATAAGACTAGTGAGTATGGAGTAAGTTATTAAATTTGATAATAAGTTAAGTGATAGGTTAAGGATGATGTAAAGGTAAGGTTTAAGAAAGGAGATAGAAGTAAAGAGATGTTAAGTATGGTACGCCCTAAGTACGGTACGCCAAAGAAAGGGTAAAATGGTTCTGAAGAAAGAAAGATGGTAGACTCAATATTGTACCCACCAAAGAAGGAAGAAAGGTTAAGAAATACCTAAGGATGTACAATATACCATGTGCAATAAAGAATGAATGAAAAAGGTATTCTAAGGTTTAGCTCACTAAGTTCTTACGAACTTACTAAAGTTGTTTTTGTTTTCAGGTATACAAAGGAATAAGCACTGAGAGACGGTGCCAAGGCTACGCCAAGGCAGCTATGCACCGGGCTATGCCAAGGAAGCGATGCACTGGGCTGTTATGCATACAGAGGAAATTAGGTGGTGTAACATCCCTAACCTGTATCCGTCGTCAGAATAGGGTTACAGAGCATTACATCACAACTATGAACTTATCATTTCATTGCCTATTCTCACCAATTTCATTTGAATAACATACAAGATATAAACATAACATTAACCATAGCTACAAGCTATTGCATTTAAGCATAACTCTTTTAGAATCGACTACACATTAAACCATTTTATGAGAAATTACATATATTGATTCTTACCACTCTTTCATGCACATAAGCATATTTCCATTTGGTCACTTACTATTTCAATGCATATCTTTAAAGCTAACATAATACAATCTAACCAATAACTTGGCATAAGCCTAAGCATCATCAACAACACTTGCTAATGCATCAATTCATAATCCACTTGAATTAACATAAGATAAGTCATTAAACATGAAATACCTCACTTGAAATCATAAATTTCATGAACATAAACATACCTTCAATTAACATTTTCTTTTATTTCCTTTTTCATAGTTTTCATGATATAAGTCATTTGAATATTTACCGTTCCTTTCCTTTTCTTACTCACCTCATTTGCATAGTACAAAATATAAACATAAAATTTACCTTTTGTATTCATGTCATTCACAATATCATCAGGTGAATTGAAATATTCAATTCAAACTCAAATATAAGACAATTCCATCAAAATCACTAAACAAGTTACCTTACCGAGATTAACAATCAGATGAAAGACTTACAGAGAAGAGTACATCGTCAACAAAAGCTCATAAGAGCTGGTCCTCCCGAACACGCCAACAGAAGCTCATAAGAGTTGAACAGAAGCTCATAAGAGCTAAATAGAAGCTCAAAAGAGCTGACCACCAGAATCACGCCAAATAGAAAATATAACATGAGAGTTCGCAACAAATTCTAAACCTCAGTTTAATTGGGTAATATACCGATATCTCCCTCCAATACCATCTCCACTCCAAACCCCCGTAATATACCAAAGCAAAAATGTACTCTAATTCCGCATTCAATCCAAACCGAGTATCAAAATCAATAATATATCTCAATTCCCTATTCATTATCCACAATTAAAAATAAATATAAGTTTTTAAATGACAATCTACTCAATAATTCATATTGATATTAAATTCTAAACCATATGAACTTACCTGGCCAAATCATAGAAATGTCGAAGCATAGGGCTTTTTAGTAATTTTCTATTTTCCTCGATTTTCCACTCGATCTGATCTAAATTAATAATTTTATTCAATTTATAATTTAGATAGTAAAAAAATTATCCAATGCAATTTAGTCATTTTTATATTTTTACAAAATTGCCCCTAAATTTTAATTTTATTCAATTTAGTCCTTAAGCCTAAAACATGTAAATCAACCATTTTTACCCAAATTTAAGCTTAGCCAAATGTTCATAGCTTCCAATACAACTTATATTAATAAAAAATTCACATCAAATCCTTGTACTTTTATTATTTAACAATTTAGTCCCTAATCAATAAATTTATCAAAAATTACTTAATAAAATACTTTTAAATAATAAATAATATCTCAAATTCATCATTTAAGATAAAAAAAAATCACTAGATTCATCAATGGAACCATTCAAAATTTTTAACGGTTTCAACATCAAAGGTATGGGCTAGCTGGACCTAGTTGCGACGATCTCAAAAACATACAAATTATTAGAAACGGGGCTAAAACATACTTACATGCATAAGGATGAAGGAATCGAAGCTTCAAGTTCTCTCCCAAAGATGGTTTCGGCAAGGTTGAAGAAAATGAATAGGAAATTTGCTAACTTTCCAATTTGTTTTTGTTTAATTTTAATTTATTTACCATTATGCCATTAACATGAAATTTTCTATCATTTTTAATTCTAATTGTTGTCCCACACATTTATTATGGCTTATTTATTAAATTGATCCTCCGTCAATTACTAATTGAGGCATATGATCACCTAATTGCTTTAATTAGCAAGTTTTGCACCTTTTACAATTTAGTCATTTTTCTTTAATTAACAATCGAAAACATTAAAAATTTTTAACGAAAATTTAATACCACCTTAATGAACTCTGTAAATATTTATAAAAATATTTACAGCTCGTTTTATAGAAACGAGGTCCCGATACTTCATTTTCTAAAACCACTTGACTTTAGGGTCTTATCACTTAAACTTAATTAATCATTCATAAAACCAAAATTACCATATCAAAAACCTTATAAAACCAAAAGTGACTTGTAAATATTAAATAATAATATTTACGAACTTACTCGTCAGATTTGAGGCCCTAAAACCACTGTTTCTAACACCACTAAAAATCAGGTTGTTACAAGTGGCGTGTCAAAGTCTACGTAAAAGTCATTATGTGGAAATTCAAAATGTTTATAGCTATTGTAAGACCCCAAAATAGGGTCTAAGAGTTTTACGGGTATTTTAAGAATTTTAGCACTAGAGTGCTCGAAATTTCATAGAATGGTAAACCGAAATTATATTCAACTAGGGCATGTTAGTTGTTAAATCAATTTTTTGAAAATGTGCTTTGGAAACACTTAATTTTAGAAAAAGGATTGATTTGTAATAGAGTCAAAACGGTGAGCATTTATGTTGTAGTTTCACCAATTTTTAAAATTGAACCTAATAAACCCCCACTCCCAGCATATTTCACGATAACTTCTTCCCTTCTCTTTAAAGTTGTCGTCCCTTAATTTTCCCTCACCATTAGAACCAATTTTTTATTCTCAAACCATAATACTTTGATTTCCTATCATTCCCAAGCATTAAACCTTTCTAAAACTCCAAGAAAAACATTCAAAAACTCCATAGATTTCATTATCTTCTCCAAACGTGGGTTTTCTGGATTTGTGTCAAAACTCATTTAATCTTCCATCAAAGGTAATGTTTCAAATTCTTATGAGTTTTTCATGATATCTAGTCCTTAAATTTAAAGTATTAGCCATTGAATCACAAGTTTTTAATAAAAGCCAAAATTTGGGACATTAATGGTGGATTTAGTATTTTGAGTAAAAACATGGTTTCAAAGTGTTTTTCAACTCGTTTTGTCATGATTAGAAGGTTTATAAACTTATCTTAAATTTTCGTTAATGATTTCTTACGCTTTAATGAATTTTGTAAAAATTGCCAAAAATATGTCAAAAAATTTTGATACCATGAATTGGATAGTTTTTAGTGGTTTAAAGGTTGAGGATTAGACGTAGATGACTAATTAGATTAATGGATTTCATTTTAGGTAAAAAGGTTAAGTGTAGGCCGAGTTATGAGCATTCTAAGTGTGTTATGTTAAAGGTTTTGGTTACATGAGAACTTAGAATAGGTTGATGTTTTAGTTGGTTTAAGTGAGTCCTTGACTAATATCTAATTGTGAATATTGTATGGTTGATATGTGTAAAGCCTTGGATTCATTGGAGCCTTCTACAAGTTAAAGGAAGAGCTAGTTTGAGCTTTCGACTTCTTGGCGAAAGCACAGTGGTGAGTGTTTGGGATCGCTACCCGTAGTCAAGAGTCATGAGTTAATTGAGAATTTAGTAGTAGTCTAAATGACTACTCTAAATTCTGAGTGTAAGTTTTCTTGTATCTATACTCGTTTTGTGGTTTTGTGCTTATATGATTATGAAATTGTGCATGGTAATGAGAAGCTCAAACATGTGATATGTGGATATGGTAACTTTTGTGAAAAATGAAAATGTATACATGGTATATATAGGTTAAATGATAGCGATATTGATTTGCAAAAGATACTAACAATGCAATGATAGTGCACGGATAATCGGTAAGTGATATATGATTATTTTTTGGATATTTTGGCCTTGTGATCTTGAAACCATTAGATATAGTTGGCATGCCATAGGATTGTGAGTAATCACATATATGTACAATGATTTTGGGTGTTGATTCCCTGGGACATGTTGGAGGGATAAGGGAATGTGAGCTAAGCTCTATTCAACGAGACATATGAGGGGAAATAAGGAGAGTGTTAGCTATATGCTACACTTTTGGGAAATGTTTGACTCTTTGAGTCTATATGGTGTGTTAGAGATCCATGTATCCAATGAGTGATGATAGATCTCGCTTTATGTTTCATACCTCAAGTGCCAATTTATCGTTATATGTGACTTGTGTGAAAGGTAATATATGATTGATTAAATATGTGTGTTACATGATATATGTTTGCATGATTATGCAAATGTTGTGTAGATGAACTAGTAGGTAATGCATGGATAGAACTCTACGACACTAGAGATAGGCCTATTATAGTTGTACTTATAAATTGTTGTCTTGAGAATGCATGATGATATGTTTGTGATGTGGTTATTCTAATCATTCACTGAGCTTGTTAAGCTCACCCACTCCCTTCTTTACCCATTGCAAATTAGCTGCGTACCAGTGTGAGCAGTGTGGTTTTCTGAGAGGTGATCCAAGCCAGTTTTGTGTTATTCCATAGGTGTTCTTTATTTATTTACGTTTTGGGAAAAAAGCAATGTGGTAGACTTGTTATAGCCATGTTGATTTCTGGACATTTTGCTAGTCTTTGATTTGGTTTATAAGGATTACATGTTTTTAATATGCTTAGTTCCATGAACATGAGAATGTTCGACGTTACTTGTTCGATGTGATTTTGTGATTTTGAATTGCAAGTATGGCCGTTGAATGATTATTTGTTGAAGTAATTGAGGTATGATGTTTAGGAGCTAAAGTGGAATGGAATAATTGCATATGTATGCTGCATTTTTGAGGTCTAGAGCAGAGGTATCGATAATCGGGTTTTAAAAATCGATACCCCTATGCTTGGAACGTGCAGAAAGTCAGAATAGAGATTTGGTATCGATATCTTTGCTCGAGTATAGATACTCAAGGTTAAAGAATCGATATTTCATGACAAGTACCGATAATTTTTGAGATTTGGGTTTTCAAGCTAGAAATAGAATGCAAGTTTGGTATTGTTTTTCCAGATGGTATCGATACCACTTAGAGAAAATATCGATACCCTAGAGTCAGTATTAATACCTATGGACATGTTTTGGAAATTTTTCTAAGTGGACCTTATGCTTGTTTTAAAATGTTTATAAGACTAATTATTGTAAAATTTGCCTAAAACAATAATAAATCTCAAGTTTGAGTGTCTTAAAACCTTCACAAATAATAAAATTATGGATGTTTTGTTTAGAATGAACTTTCTACTTGATGTATGTGACATGAGATGGTGGTGTGACATCCCATATTTGGGCTTGGCGACCAAGCCGGGTATAGAGTGTTACAACTAAAGTACTGTGCCTAAATAAATAAGTAGTACTCCAAGATATATACTGTAGGTTAAAGAGAGGAAGTAGGAAAGTCTAATAATTTATTAAGTCGAGATGATAATCACACAATGTATTTTTACAAGAAACTCTGTAGTAGTCTGTACATAGGCAAAATATAAATCTACACCAATAAGAAATTATGTTACATTCATAAAGACGTTTACAAGAGTGAATAAAAGAAAGAGGAAATTTTTAGTTACATCTATAAGAAGGACGTAACATCCGAGATTCGGATCTGGTAGATCGGGTTTGGTTGAGGGCATTACAAAATATTTATCTTGCACACTCAATTGAACACATTAGAACTACCTAAGGCTCGAATTGGCCTAATAGGTCAATAAACATCAATTTATACGTAAAAACACTTATTTTTATACTTAAGCTACTAAGGATGGAAATAACATAATTAATCCTAAAATGACTAGAAAACAAGCCCCTAAAGTGCTAAATTGTACCAAACTACCACCACATTTGGTGGCAGGTCAATTGTCCATACTTTGATGGGACTAACTTCCAAGGGTGGTGGTCCAAGATTGAGCAGTTTTTTGAAGCTGAATGTGTGGGAGATCATGCCAAAGTCAGACTTGTTATGCTGCACTTGGAGGGAAAACCCTTGGATTGGCACCATTTCTTTACTTAAAGGAACTACATCAACTGACTTGGGAAGTATATGCTTGAGGGTTGAAGAAATGTTTTGGTTCTGACACTTTTTTAGATCTTATGGCTAAGTTAGCGTCCCTTAAGAAGTTGGGATCAGTGGACCACTTCAATGACCATTTTGTAAGTTGACAAATTACACTTGCCTGAAACTTATTCATTGAGCATTTTTATGAGTAAATTAAAGCCAGAGGTTACGCAATACTTAAGATTGTTTAAACCAAAAACCTTGGTGGAAGGGTATTTGGTGGCTCAACATGTAACACCCCAAATAAGGCCTAGACGTTATGGCTGAATCCAGGAGTGTTACGAAGAAGGGTTTTGAAACCGACGGCACCTCGGTAAAACCACAACTAGTTACTTAATCAAACGTCCAAGTGTTATAAAACAATTTTGTTTATACATATACATTGTTGGAACCGTTTCAGTTATTCTTTGAAATCAACCGTTTATTTCACAACCGAAGTTTGAAAATCGTTTACGATGTGATCATGGCCAAGGACTCAACCAAGGCTGCTGATGAACCAATGGAGCAACCAATGGGGCCGATCACTCATGCTCGAGCTAAGAGGTTCAAGGAAGCTATTTCGGGTCTCATTGATCGAATTTGGGGAGAAGCTGTTGCGAGGCTATTGATCAATAGTAGACATGCACCTCATGCGTTCCATACAGCTTGCTTCAAGCTTAGCTTGCTATTTTCGGTTGCTGGAATAAGGATATTAAGTCATTTTAGTTATTTTAGTTATTAAAGTTTGAATATTTAATTATGCCATAATTTGAATATCATTAATTTGAGTTTTAACTATGTCATAATCTGAACATCTTTAATAAGTGATAAGTCTATTAATTATGTCCTATTTTGTACAACATTAATATATGTTTTAATTTGGTCTTAGTTCAGACATCTTAATTTTGTCTAAAGTTCATACGGATTAAATTGTGTCTTATTAGTGAAGTTAATCCGAGTTTAAATGTTTTTTGTAGGTTGTTCACATTGGCTGCCCAACAAGTATATTCAATGGACGACATTTAATGGAGAGACATGCATTTGGATGTGCATGCATGGCCAGCTGCTGGTTTCACACTTGACTAATCAATTTTTTTGTGGAAGGCAATGGACACAAGTGTTTTCACACTTGACTAATCAGGGGGTTGTTAAGTTCACACCAAAGTGACCGTCCAAATCTGGCTGTTCACACTTGAAGACTATTCATGTGCCACAAGTAGAATTAAAATTATAGATGCACATTCGGCTTCCCAAGAAGGCATCAATCCATGTTCACACCTCCTTAATTGATCAGATACTTGCACATTCAACTCAACTTCAAAGTCTACATGGTTTGACTGCTTTGGAATTGCAGGCTATTGGCGTCCTGCACACCTAGAAATCTTCAAGGGAATTATTGTTCAATTCAATAGACATTCAGCTCAATTAAGCTGATTAAAACATGTCCATTTGGCTGGACCTTTTACAACCTATAAATACTAGGCTTAAATCATGTAGAAAGAACTTTTGAACTTTTGATGAATTTTCATATAATTGAGAGTGTTCAATCTCTTTGTTCTTCCTTGACTCAAATTGACTTATCAAGTGAACCTTGTGGCATCAATCTGATTCTTCTTGAACTTATCACTTCTTTAAAGTGTGGCGTTCAACCTATACTGATTGGTTCCTATCTCTTATAGATAGTGGGTTACGGTTAAACTATCAACTCCATTTTCAACTTAAGAGCTACCATAAGAATTGGGTCAATATTACCATATAATATTGGTTCTCTCTTTAGCCTTAAGACAAACCTATCTTTGCCATCTTTATCCATTAAAAATCCCTTTGTTTCAAGCCAACTTTGTTCGTTTACAACTCTTCCAAGAACTAATCCCATACTTCTTAATTTTATGACCGGGAACACAAGCAGCTCGATTCACCTAACGAGTACGAGATCGCATCAGTTTAAAACAAAACCAAGCTCGTTTTTCCAAAAACCATTTGTTAAAACCATTGTTTATATAAAGAGTTTTTGTCAATGTTTAAAGAAAAGAAAACAAAGCAAAATCCGAATCCAACAATTAAACCATACAGTTCAGAGAGTCCCAAAAATTACAAACTCTTAAGAAAAACCCAATTTTAAAATTGAATCATTATTACTAAATAAAAATAAATCTCGATAGAGTGGACAACGCTGAGCCTCCGCCGCACCGACCCGCCTAAGTCTGTGGATTACCTGAATAGAACAGATAAACAGATGTGAGTTTTCGTAAACTTAGTGTGTAACTCAATAGAAGTAGACATGCAATATACACAAAAGTCTCATATACAGTCAGATACAGATTCGGACCTAAGTCCATGACAAATACAGATAGCAGAATTAGATATCCAGAGTCCATCTCCGACCATCCCATCACGCCATGTGGGGTTAAAAACACCCACCTATCCCTATACACCATATAGTGTCAATGCGACACATGGCAGATAATATGCAGTCAAGCTGCCAGAATATAGGAGTCGCCATACAGATCACTTCCTCCACATATCCAATTCCCACCTAAATCATAGATACAGAATATAGATACAAAAATATCATGCTTAACATGCTCATATACAAATAACATATATACTCAAATAGAACAGTCAGACATGCATATCAGTGTCCTACTCAGATTAGACTATTAGAATACCAGATCACATGATTTAGGGTATTTTTGGCTTTCATCGAAACTCGATTTTCCATGTTAGAAGTACACACCTGGTTTGATTTTGATGCGAAAGTAATCCCGAGACATCTCAAACCTAAAAATAGTATACCAAACACCGTTCTTAGCAATCAAATTACAAAATCATCAATACAAAATTGAGCAACGTGTATACACTTATCACTATTAAACCCGACCATGTGCACAGATTAGCCCGATTGAGCGAAACCACTGTCTCACCACCTTCTCCTATACAAAACGTTTACAGAGAATTACTTTCCCTTACAACCCACACTAAGAATACAAGCGAAAAGGAGAACCCAATAACTTACTAAAACAGAACCAATCTACAAGTGAAAACCTCCCACTTACTTGACCACATGAAACATCGAAATCCTGAATTGTACACAATAAAAAAAATGATGGTACAGATTGAAAAGGAAAATGACAAAAGAAAGGAAGAGTGGAGGACAGCAAAACGAACGTCAGTAATTTGGGAGAGAGAGAGAACCAAAATTTTGGAAAAAAACAAAATAAAATAAATTCAAATAATATCTATCCTAACCTCCCATTAACCACTAAATCCCACTAACCCACTAAATCTCAACTCCTTCAGAAATTCACTTCCACTCAACCTTTATCTCACAACCAAAAAAATAATATCATCCATGCTTTTGTAGGGAATCAAACACAGGACCTCTAGCAAGCTAACTCCTTACCACTCGAACCAGCAGGCTCATTCTGATATGAGTTTACTAAAGATAACATATAACCCAACCCACCAATGATAAGGTTAGGATAAAAAATAACCCAAAATTTTCAAATGTGAGACTTGAACCCAAGAACTCATACACACACCCAAAACTCTCAATCGCTGAAGCAGATACTCATTTATGTCAGATTTCACAAAAATAGACTTAAATTATTCAGGGCGTTACAATTCTACCCCCTAAAAGAAATTTTAGCCTTGAAATTTACCTGATTCGAACAGTTGAGGATATTGCTGACGCATCGAGTCCTCAGATTCCCACGTGGCTTCTTCAGTGCCATGATTCTGCCACAGAACCTTAACCAAAGGTATGGACTTCCTCCTCAGAACCTTAATATCTCGATCCAAAATTTAAACTGGGTGCTTTTTAAAAGTTAAGTCCGGTCTAACCTCGATCTCTTCAACACAGAGAACATGAGATGGATTAGACCAGTACCGCCTCAACATCGAGACGTGAAAGACATCATGGATACAATCTAACTCTGGTGGTAGCTCTAACTGGTAAGCAACCGGTCCCACACGCTTCAGACTCCGATACGGCTCAATGAACCTAGGACTCAACTTGCCCTTACGACCAAACCTCAAAACTTTCTTCCACGGAGATACCTTAAGAAATATGAAGTCACCTACAGCGTACTCGATCCTGAATCAATCTAACCTTATCTTCAGTCTCGGAAACCAACTTTGGACCCAAAATCTGTTGCTCACCCAACTCAGTCCAACATAGCAGTATACGACACTTACAACCATACAAAGCCTTGTAAGGTGTCATCTAGATGCTAGACAGGAAACTATTATTCTAGGCGAACTCAGCTAACGGCAGAAAATCCTCCCAGCTACCTTGGAAATCAATCACACAACTCTGAAGCATATCCTTCAGTATTTGAATCACTCTCTCAGATTGACCGTCGGTCAGAGGGTGGAATGCAGTACTAAGATCCAATCTCAAACCTAGAGCCTTATGCAGTTTCTTTCAAAATCGAGAGGTGAACTGAGGATCCCTATCAGAGATTATCGAAACTGGAACCCCATGCAGTCTTACAATCTCAGAGATGTAGAGCTTCACTAACTTCTGCAGTGAAAAATCTGGTTGAACCGGAATGAAATGGGTGAACTTGGTCAATCGATCCACAATGATCCAAACAGAATCCTTTTTAGTGGGTATCAAGGGCAACCCACTAACGAAGTCCATCGTCACTCGCTCCCATTTCCACAAGGGAATCTTAATAGGTTACAACAAACTCGAAGGCAACTGGTGCCTAGCCTTAACTTGCTGGCACATCAGACAATGAGCAACAAAATTTGTTACCTCTAGTTTCAATCTCGGCCACTAGTATAGTTCACGAAGATTCCGATACATCTTATTACCACCGGGATGCATAGCATAAAAGCTACTATGTGCCTCCCTCAGAATCGTATGCCTCAGAATAAAATCATTTGGTACACAAACCCGTCCCCAGAACCATAGAAATCCATTCTTATTCAGTCCAAAATTAGAAGTATTGTCATTCTCAACCTGACAAAACCGTAAACCCAGAGACTCATCCCCTAATAGATTTTCTAGAATATACCCAAACCAAGTCGTCTTAACTTGCAACGCGGCTAACAAACCCCGATCATCAAACAGACCAAGACGAGCGAACATCGCTCTCAAATCATTCATCGCTCTACGACTAAGAGCATCGGGCACCACATTGGCCTTACCAAGATGGTACTCTATCGTGCAGTCATAATCTTTGAGCAGCTCTACCCATCGACGATGTCTAAGATTCAACTCCTTCTGAGTAAGGAGGTACTTGAGGTTATTCTGATCGATGTAGATGATACACCTCTCACCATACAAATAGTGCCTCTAGATCTTCAACATAAATACCACAGTAGCTAACTCAAGATCATGCATCGGATAATTCCCCTCGTGTGACTTAAGTTGAAGGGATGCATATGCCGTAACCTTACCATCTTGCATCAGTACACATCTCAAACTGACGAGCGAGGCATCACTGTACACCACAAACTCTTTACCAGATTTAGGCTATATTAGAACAGGAGCCTGAGTCAGAACAGACTTAGCTTTTCGAAGCTCGATTATTGCACATCAGTCTAGACGAAAGGAACACCCTTGCGTAGAAGCTTAGTCAAAAGAGTTGCAATCAGAGAGAACCCCTCAACAAATTACCGATAATAACCTGCAAGACCCAGAAAACTGCGGATCTCTGATATGTTCTTAGGTTGTTTCCAATCAAGCACAGCCTCACTCGGATCCCCTCAGTAGAAACCACATGCCCCAGAAAAGTTACCTCTCGCAACCAGAACTCACACTTGCTCAACTTAGCGTAAAGTTGTTTCTCTCGGAGTATCTGAAGCACTACTCTAAGATGCTCATCATGCTCATCTTTAGTCTTAGAGTAAACCCACAATCCACTAGGATGGATGAACCTACGATCCAAAAGCTCTTGAAGTTGAGCCTTAAGCTCTATAAGCTCAATGTATTCAGTAGACACCAGAGCTATATTCAGTAGAAGCTCAATGTCGAACTCAACTTCTCGATTTAAAGGTAAACCTAATAATTCCTCAGAAAAAATATCCAAAAATTCCCTCACTGTTTTGATAACCCCAACGAAAGAGTCCCAAGAAACTGAAACATTGATGTAAGCCAAATACACCTCACACCCTTTTCGAACCAATTTCTCAGCCACTAGAGCGGAGATTACATTAGAAAAGTAATCTTGACGCTCGCCAATCACAATCACCTCCTTTTCATCCTCAGTCCTCAGAACGACCCTCTTTGTCATGCAGTCTAACCTGACTTGGTGCTCAACTAACCAGTCCATACCCAGAATTATGTCGAACTCCCCAAACGGTAGCTCCATCAAATTTATAGGAAACACAGCCCCTTGTACCTCTAATGGAACATTCTTATATAATCTACTAACCTGAACAGATTACCCCAACGGGCTCAGTACAGTAATCTCACCAGCAGTACACTCAACTGTAATCCCCAAGTTCTCGAAAACAGTACTAGCTACATAGGAATGTGTAGAACCTATGTTTATTAAACCAGTATTTGGAGCATCAAAAATTAAAAACGTACATGTGATCACATTAGGAGTGTCTCTGTGCTCTCTGTGTTGTGCAACATAAATCAATGCCTGTTGCCTCGCCTCAGTTTGATTAGCACATCTACCCCGTGCTCTCTGCCCTAGGCTAATACCATTACCGCCTTTAGCCAATCTACGGCCCTTAGGAGGCTACTGAACTGCCATTTGAGGTTGAATAGAACCCGATCCCATAGCTTGCATCTGATCTGCATGATGTTGACACTCTCTAATCCTGTGCTCCAAAGACTCACACCGCAGACAAGCCCCTAATCTCCTCCAACACTCGCCTGGATGGCGCCTACCACAGTTAACAAAAGGTTGAATCCTAGTAAGAGCAACAAGAACTCCCACTCTAATAGGCCCATCAGGTCTGGCCCGTTTCTTAGGCCTTTGAACAGAACTAGAGGGCTCTGAATCCCTCTTATTCTTGCCTCTCTCACAATCTCTATTCTGGAGCTCCACGCACTTAACCTCTTCAACGGTCTTCACCTTATCCACCACAATAGCAAACTCACACTCCCTCTGCGGAGCAATCAGAACCCTCAAACCATTTTTAAAACGGACACATTTCTCATACTCAGATGCCACCATACCTCAAACGTAACGGCCAAATCTCAAAAACTCAACCTCATACTCGGCCACAGACTTATCACCTTGTTTGAGATTTATGAACTCACGCTTACGAGCATCCACATAACTTGCACCCACGTACTTTGCTTGAAAGGCAGTCTTGAAGTAGTCCTAGTTCTGGTGATCTAGTTGAGTACCCTCCTCAACCGAAAACCACCACTGATATGCCTCATCGCGAAGCATAGAGACTGCACCCTTTAATTTTTGCTCAGGAGTGCAGTCGATGTCGTTCATAATACTCTCAGTGGCCTTCAACAAATACTCAATCACAGTAGGGGCGAATCCAGTGACACTCCTAAACAACTCAGCTCCATTGGACCAGAGTCATTCAGTTATCGACCCACGGCCCCTAGATCCAAAATGAGTTCCAGCTACCCTTTCTAACACTCAACATGACTTGGGACAATGCGTCGTCCCTAGCCGAATGGCTTTGAAACCCAGTCTCAATAGTAGGTGAAACTGGTGTCTCATTAGTATCTAAGTTCAGCACATTGCCCAGAGAGGAAGACTCAGGTCGAGCCCTCCTACGGCGCTCACCGCGCCGACAAATATCATGACCGCGAGTTCCACGAGCGCTCATCTTAATTTCAAATTTATCTACATTATAAACTTTTATGCATCAGTTTCAGTGTTTATTAACAGATATTTTATGCTTAATTTATCAGAAGTTCAGAAGTATTTCAGAGGTTTCAGTTTCTAACTTAACTCAGTGTAGTTTTAGCAAGTTCTAGCTACAGTGTTTTTTCAATTCAGAGATACTTACACGATCGGCGCCGGAGACTCGGTGTACCACATACTTACTCAAAATGATCCAAATTATTTGAAAACCAGTTCCTTTTCAAAACACAATTTTGGAATCCAAAATTCACAGCCAGAGTTTTGTAATATGACTCTGATACCACTAAATGTAACACCCCAAACACTGCCTAAACGTTATGGCCGAATCTGGGAGTGTTACGAAGAAGGGTTTTGAAACCAACGGTACCTCGATAAAACCACGATTAGTTACTTAATCAAACATCCAACTGTTATAAAACAATTTTATTTATACATATACATTATTGGAACCGTTTCAGTTATTCTTTGAAATCAATCGTTTATTTCATAGTGGAAAGTTCGAAAATCGTTTAAAACAAAACGAAACTCGTTTTTCCAAAAACCATTTGTTAAAAACATTGTTTGCGTAAAGTGTTTTTGTCAATGTTTGAAGAAATGAAAACAAAACAAAATCCTAATCCAACAGTTAAACCATACAGTCCTGAAAGTTCCGATTTTAAGTTTAATCATTATTACTAAATAAAAATAGATCTCGATAGAGTGGACACCACTAAGCCTCCGCCACACTGACCCGCCTAAGTTTGTGGATTACTTGAATAAAACAGACAAACAGATATGAGATTTCGTAAACTTAATGTGTAACCCAACAAAAGTAGACATGCAATATACACAGAAATCTTATATATAGTCAGATACATATTCGGACCTAAGTCCATGACAGATACAGATATCCAGAGTCCTACCCCCATCCTCTACACACCATCTTCGACCATCCCATCACACCATATAGGGTTAAAAACACCCACCTATCCCTACACACCATATAGTGTCGATGCGACACATGACAGATAATACACAGTCAAGCTGCCAGAATATAGGCAAAAAGTTGTCATACAGGTCACTTCCTCCATATATCCGATTCTCACCCTAATCACAGATACTGAATATAGATACAGAAATATCATGCTTAACATGCTCGTATACAGATAACATATATACTCAAAACAGAACAGTCAGACATATATATCAGTGTCCTACTCAGAGCAGACTAATAGAATACCAGATCACATGATTTAGGGTTTGGTTAGTCCTTACCGACCCTACGGTAGGCCCACAGTCAATCAGAATGACCAGTGCGACCCTAGGGAAAATTTTAGAATTATAGGCCCACATGTCCGTGTGGGCCCACACGTCCGTGTGGTTCACTGCCCAAATTGGCCTTGCCCGTGTGGCCAACACGGCTTGCCCAAAACCTACACACTCGTGTGGCCCACACACCCAACTTGGCTTAGCCCATGTGGCACACACGGTCACACTCACACCACCACCAACCGTGTCTTGCGCACGGTGACACCTTCGTCAGTCACACAGTCGTGTCTCGCACATGGCCAACCATACGGCCAGTCGCACACCCGTACAGCATCGACAGACCCTATTTTTGGCTTTTACTGAAACTTAATTTTTCGTGTTAAGGCACACACTTGGTTCAATTTTGATGCGAAAGCAATCCCGAGATCTCTCAAACCTAAAAACAGTATACCAAACACTAGTTTTAGTAATCTAATTACAAAATCATCAATACAAAATTGAGCAACGCACATACACTTACCGCTATCAAACCCGATCATGCGCACAGATTAGCCCGATTGGGGGAAACCACCATCTCACTGCCTTCTCCTATACAAAATGTTTACAGAGAATTACTTTCCCTTACAACCCACACTAAGAATACAAGAGAGAAGGAGAACACAATAGCTTACTAAAATGAAACCAATCTACAAGTGAAAACCTCCCACTTACTTGACTACACGAAACACCGAAATCCTGAATTGCACACGATGAACAAAAAGAGGGTATAGATTGAAAAGGAAAATGACAGAAGAAGGAAGAGTGGAGGAAAGCAAAGCGAATGTTAGAAATTTGGGAGAGAGAAAGAACCAAAATTTTGATAAAAATAAAATAAAATAAATTCAAATAATATCTATCCTAACCTCCCTCTAACCACTAAATCCCACTAACCCACTAACCCACTATCTCTCAACTCCTTCAAAAATTCACTTCCACCCAACCTCTATCTCACAACCGAAACAAAAATATCATCCAGGCTTTTACAAGGAATCAAACACAAGACCTCCAGTAAGCAAACTCCTTACCACTCAAGCCAGCAGGCTCATTCTAATATAAGTTTACTAAAGATAAAGTATAACCTAACCCACCAAGAATAAGGCTAGGATAAAAAATAACCAAAATTTTCCAAATGTGAGGCTTGAACCCAAGACCTCATACACACACCCAGAGCAATTAACCACTGAAGTAAATACTCATTTATGTCAGATTTCATAAAAAAAGACTTAAATTATTCAAGGTGTTACACAACAGGTTGAATGTATCTTGATGGAACCTCCAAAGAAGGGTATGATGGAAGGAAGTTGAGTAGGCCAACCCAAACCCTTATTTCTTAGGCCCAAAATGTACCATACCCCTAGTGGCTCAATGATAGCAAGGAGCCATTCTAGTGGAAATATGGGGCAGAAGGCTCATACTAAGGCTCTTTCCCAAGCAGAGATGGAAAAGAAAAGAAAAAAATAGGGATTTGTTTCTGGTGTGCTTTGATAACTCTACAATATATAGTTATTTTAGACACGTTTTCAAATTTAATTTATGAAAATTCTGAATAGTTGATAACAATTTTTGTAGTTTTTACTTATAATTTGTGATAAATTAATTCTATCATGAATGTGTGTCAATTTAATTAAATTCAGGCTAAATACAATACTTTTATATTTTTTGAGGACTAAAATCTGAAATTTACAATTTCATGAGTATTTCAGTCCAACTCCCTTAGGCTTAACAAATATATTTAGCCTAGTAGAAGAAGTCCAATAGATATAGAGGCCCAACAAGCTCACACGAAGAAGTCCAAACCGGCCCTTCCATGTGCATAAACAGACCAAGACTTAGTCTCCACCTATTTCTCCTCAAATCAAGGAGTCGTCCATCATTCTTCTTCAAATCAAGGGAGGCACCACCTAAAAAGGAGAAAAAGAAGGTTAGTTACGACTAAAAATAGTAAAGAAGGATGGAAACATACAAGTATAAATAGGGGCTAAAGCATCACTTGAGAGCATCATTCATCAGTCAATTTATCCAAGCATTTCATTTCTCTCATTCATTCATTTTTGCATTCTCTCTTCATTTGAGAGAAAATTGAGTGAGCAATTGTAGAGTCTAAAGATTTAAGGGCAAGCCACCTAAGGAGTAATCTGTATCGGAGCAAGTGGTAAAGAAAGAAAGAAATAACCATGAGCAGTATCATAGAAAACCATCAGATTCTAATTGGAGTTTTTCTTTTCATTTACTCTTTATTTTTGTTCTAAGTTGAAAAACATGTTGCAATTTATTCTATTGCTTTTGATTTTATAATAATGACTTAGTTTTGTTTATGCTAGAATGACTGAAAATTCTTGATTTAAATTATTCATGACATGTTTTTAATGTTCTGTGCCTCATTGTTTATCCATTTAGATAAAACCATGACTATGCTCTTCATGCATTATTAGTGTAGGGATACAATTGAATTAATTATTTAATCAGAACCATGACTATGTTATTCATGCATGTTTGATCTTTTCATAATAAATTAGGTCAAATTTGTAATAATATCGAAAGGTATTTATTACCTAGCATAACTTTAGTATTATTGTGATTAAATTGTTTCAGTATAGACATATCACTGTTACTTCACATAATTTCTAACGAATGGTATTTTATAATATAATCTTTAGTTAAATATGGCATAGACATATGCATGTTGACTAATAGATAAATATAGGACTTCGATAGAAGCTTATGACTAGAGATTCTAAGTTAGTAAACAATTGAGTTACCATGCATTTTTTTAGAACATTTATTAAACATTATTGTGAATTAGTTAAGTTGAGGGTTGTAATTATTCTAGCTTATTCATGTCATTGTTATTAAACCTCATGAATTGTTGCTCCATTTTACATTTGCATTTGCATTTTTATTTATTTAGTTTAGTTAACTCGTAATTCCCACTTCACATTTTATTTTATTTTATTGTTAATCACTAATTTTCCAATCGATATTTCATTATATTTTTCTATACAGTCCTACAAAGACGCTACTCGACACTTATCACTTTATTACCTTTAAGGATTGTGTACACTTGCACATGTTCATAAACCATGCTTCTAAGTACACACCAAGACATAAATGTGTAAAGTCAAAATTGTATCAGCTCATCATAGAGCGCAAATAGATCAGAAGGGTAAAGCAAGGAATCTAGCATCTAAAGAATTCAAAGATGGTCCTGAGCTGTTGAATCAGCGGAATAGGAGACAAAACCTTCTTCTTCAGTACTATCTTTGCATGCCCTCTGGGGATCCCAAAGTCACAATACCATGAGACTCTTAGCTTGTATTGAGCAATTGGAAGTGATCATTTTGGTAGATTCGAGCAGCACGCACAACTTTATACACTCCAAGTTGAATAAGAGGTGATCTTCCATAATTTGATATGACAAACTAGGCTTTCTCGATATACTTAAGGAGATTATTCTCGAGAAAAGTAGCATATTTTTCATAATTGTTTTCTAATTTTTAGATTTTTAGTTAATAAGTGTAAATGTTTCATTTTTACTCATTTTGTGACCCAATTTAGCCAATGGTGTCATTGGGGGCCTAACATGTGGTTGAGTGGTGTAAAGACATGTTGGAGGTAAAAAACAAGCGAAAATGACACCAAAGGAAAGGGTATCGCAATAGCCAAACCTTGGAATCATAATACCTCCAATAGGATGGAAGATTGGAGACCACCCTTCAGTGGTATCACGATATCCACCCTTCAAAGAAGATCACAAGGTTCAAAACTACCTGAGGTATCGTGATATCCCCTTTTGGGTATCGCGACAATGACATCGTGAGGGGGACGAAATTGGACAAAAAGGGTAGTCTTTGCCCACCTGATCCACCAATCATCCAAGGCGCGTGTAAGGGCAATTTTGGCAACAAAAATTCATCAGCATTTAGCCTAAAATAGCCAATTTTGGCTAAGGAAGAGAGACATACACATTAGTTTAGTTTTTAGTTTTAGTTTCTTTACGTTTTGTCTTAGTTTTTTTACAACTTTTCTAGGGTTTTTCATTTTCTCTTATTCTTTCTTAGTTTTAGAGTTTTTTTTTTGCATTTACTTCTTGTTCTTAGTGTTCTTAGTGTTAGTTAAGTTAGTTATCACTGTATCTTAGGTTTATTTACACTTTTCGTTCCTGTACGTTGGTTGTAAGACATTTCTAGAACTAGTTTAATGTATTTTCAATTTCTTCTACTTTAAATCAGCTAAAGTTTGTTCCTTTTATGTTTCTTGCTTTAGATTTTCTTGTTGAATACCTTTAGTTTCATGTTGTAATAGCCCACCCAGCAAAGTCTCTATTTATGGTTATTGTTTATTGTACTAAGTGTAGTTCCAAGTAAGTAAATTATTAGTTGTGGCTAAGTATGGGATTTTGTGTATACAGTGATTAACGAAGTCTGTGTTTTGGTGAGATCTGTGGTTTGGCGAATTCTTTTGTTAAGTATACACCACCCCAGATGTGTTGGCGAAGTCGTCAAATTTGTAGTTTCATAGATTTATTTATTATTTTTATAAGACTATTTAGTTAGACTAGTGAGAACTAATTAGAATGGAACTAAGATACTGTAGTTGATAAGACTTAAATGATCATAAGTACACTTAATCACGAAAATCAAGAGTGTTAGTGGAATAATCTGATCCTTCCACTAAACTTTGTCTTCGTGCTTAAGTATATAAGAATAACAGTGTCTTCACTGATAAACGTTTGTGTTTTCTTTGCATTAATTTTTTTCTTGATTTTCTTTGCATTCTCTAAAAAGCTTAACTCCAGAAACCTGTTTGAAATTGGGTTCATTGTATTCAGCTAACTCCTATGTTTGTTTTAGCTCTCTGGTAAATACTGATGAATGTCATGTGTGAAATGATATGTGATTTGTGCAAGTATACACGTCGAATCAACTAATAAAGTGATGAGTGAGTATTGTTCCCACAAAGATCGGATTGAGGCACAAAAGTGGTCAAGTTATTATAATGAAATATGAGTAATGCTATGGCAAAAATAATGATAAGTATGCAGTGGCAATTAAATGAACAATGATGTGTATGATACGCGGAATTAATAAATACTTGGAAATGCTATGGCAAAGTGATATTAGAAATGTAATGGCAATTATGAGAATTACTACGAGAATATCTTGTATACGATCAAGTAAATAACTAAGAATGATATGGTAAAGATACTTTGGCAAAGAATAAAGAATATACGATGTTGATTTGGAAGGTTGGGATTACTAAGAATCTACTTTTACTATCAATAATGCCTTGGCAAAATCATACTCAGCTTACTGCTCAACAGAGTTCTAAAATGGTTTGCTTCTTTCAAGAGCAAAAACCTCAAGTTACCTTGCCTGTGTTTATAGGCATTAATGTGGTACCCTGCATTGTTTTCCTTATATATGAACATTGCTCTATGTCTGCAGTTTACTACAAGTATTGGTCGAGTACTTGCTCATATCATTCAATATCGATCCAACTAATCCAGCCTTTTCAGAATTAAATTAGTTCATGGGCATGCGACACAGTTATCTATGTCTAGGGATTCCACGCATACAATTTATAAATAATTTAATGAAATAATAAATTGATTCGGATCTATGCTTCAATCATTAAAGAAAATAAAAGTTTCATCATGTAATCCCAACCCTATGAGATTTAGCTCATGGGTTGACACATAAAATTCAAAACCAAAATAACCTCAAACACAATTTTCATCATTCAATTCACGGAAGAACAAAGTAAGAAATACGGAAGACGTCGGGGAGATAGCTTTTGCATGTTCAATTCACACTCGAGCAGTACAGTGTCCTGCAATGGCTGAGAGAGACTGCTTTCATCTTCCTCTTTCCGTCTCTACTCAGCCGCTACCCTTTAATTTTGCCAAAGGATCTCTTCCTTTTTTGTTCCCCTTTTGGGTTTCTTCCTTTGGCTTGTTATAGGATTTTCCCTAGGATAAATCTAACAACCCAAGATTATCTTCTTTTTTTTAAATTCTTTTTTCTAGGATAAAAACCAGCAGCCTAGGTTTATCTTCTCCTCTTTTTTAGGCAGATTATTTTTAGTACAAGTGTAACACCTCGAACCCGAGACCGTCACCAGAGTCGAACACGAGGTGTTAACAGACTTTAAACCACTTATAAAAAAATTTCCCAGACACTGCCAATCTGCGTACTAGTCGCTTAAAAAATCATATCTTGAGTTCAGAAACTCGGAATCCAGTTCCATAAATTTTCCCTGAAACTAGACTCATATGCCCATCTACATATTTTTTTCTAGAATTTTTGGTTGGGCCAATTAGTACAGTTTATTAGTCAAAGTATCCCATGTTACAGGGATCGACTACACTGACCTTTGCGCATTACGACTTGGATATCTCCCTGTACAGGGCTTCAATACTGATGTCGTTTGTTTCTATAGAAACTAGACTCAAAGAGGAATCTATAAATATATGGCATGACTCCTAATTATCTCCGGTTAATTTATAATGAATTTCCAAAGTTGAAACAGGGAATCCAGAAACCGTTCTGGCCCTGTCTTACGAGAACCTGAATATCTCTTAACATACTATCCATATGATCGTTTCGTTACTTTCCTATGAAAATAGATTCATCAAGGTTCGTTTACATAATTTATTCACTATTTAATTCCCTTCCTACTATTTTTAGTGATTTTCCAAATCTACATCACTGCTGCTGTCAGCATCTGCCTTTAAGGTAGACTTTACCTATTTCATAGTTTCCATGATTCAACTAGCCCTTTTAGCATAAATAGCACAAATTATGATAGTGATTAACCATTCCCATGGCCAATCCTTGTTAAGCATATCCACACCTCTCAATAACCATATCCATACCAAATGATTATAACATTATACTCAAACATATATAAGCCATTTTCGCATGGCTATCCAAAATTATACAAGTCCAAAAGGTCCATGACACCCAACAAAAAGGGTAGTCCTATACATGCCATTTCGAAGTTCAACCAAAATTGTACCAAAACGGGGGGGGCTTTGATAGTGTGGGCGACTTCGACTTCAAAATCCCGAGTCCGATAGCTGGAGAACCAAAATCTATAAAACAGAGAATCAAGGAGACGGAGTAAGCAATTTATGCTTAGTAAGTTTTGAGCAAGGGATTCCAGCACAACAAAAGTATAGCATTCATGTAGCTAAACGGATAATTTCATATGCACAATTTTTCAATATCATACTTACTTCACATTACCAACCCTTTTATTCATACACAAAGATCAACTTAGCCAAAGGCCGGTAGCTCATTTATCAACTGAGCGAATACTTATTTGTAAGGGCTCAACTAATTCAAAGCACATACGAAACATACCTTAATGTTGGGATGTTTCAAGCGTATTAACTGAAATTTTTACAGCAAGATCATTCATTCCCAAATCACGTACCTTCGGAATTTAACCGGATATAGCTACTCGTTCAAATGCCTTCGGGACATAGCCCGGTTATAGTAACTCGCACAAATGCCTTCGGGACTTAACCCGGATTTAGTAACTCGCACAAATGCCTTCGGGACTTAACCCGGATTTAGTAACTCGCACAAATGCCTTCGGATCTTAGTCCGGATTTAGTAACTCGTACAAATGCCTTCGGATCTTAGTCCGGATATGGTCACCTAGCACAAAGCCTTCGGGACTTAGCCCGGACATCATTCAAATAACCATGTACATTTAACAATAAATCATGGCACATTCGTATTTCGTTTTCGTTAGCAAAACTCAAACACAAGACACTTATCATTCTTGCAATTTCGGCTCAATAGCCACACACAAAGAGCATGATTTTGATTTGCTTAAAACATGATCTAATCAAATCATAATTTAAGCTCTTTTACTCAAGAACTTACCTCGGATGTTGTCGAACGATTCCGATAGCTATTCGACCACTTTTTCCTTCCCTTTATCGGATTTAGTTCCCCTTTGCTCTTGAGCTTAATTAAACAAATAAATTGATTTAATCATTTGAGCATCGAAAAGAGGAACACAAGGCACTTAGCCCATATTTATACATTAGACATTAAAGTCACATATGTACGGAATCATGAATCAAACTCAACATTTTAGCTAATTTTCCCCCTTGGCCGAATTTTCTAAGCCAAGACAAAAGCATCAATATGCTTGCCTCTAACCGAATACATGCAACACCAATCTCCTTCCTATGGCCGAATATGCATGTCTATGTTGGGGCCGATTGCAACACTTAATACATTCTACAAGTATGGTCACTTGTATTGACTAAACACCATTTTGTTTCAAGTTCAAAACTTGGCTAATACACACATATATACACTAGTAAAGCATCCTCTCCCTTTCCATCAATTTAACACATGCATTACTCATTAATATACAAAATTATATTCGGCCTTAGCACACAACTTGCTAGCCGATTCTTCTCCATCTAGCAACTAATGCACATATGTGCTCACTCAAAAATGCTAAAAAGAAGATTCAAGAATCATCAATCCACCATCACATGCATCATTAACAAGCTTCATATTTAGCATGCAATGGCATTAACACAAAATCCACCTAGGCCGAATATCATCCCCATGACATAGCAAAGATTTGAACCATGGGCTAATTAGAACTCAAGCTAGCAACTAAAAACATGCATGAATCTCATGGCACAACCTCAAACATACCTTGATCTAGATGGCCATACCTCCTCCTAATCCTCTTCCAAACCAAACATGAAGCAAGAACTCCTTCCTCCTTCCTTAGAATTTTCGGCCAAAAGAAGATGAAAAAGGATGAACAAAATTTTTCTTTTCTTTTCTTTTACTCACGGCAATGGGGGGGCATGGATGAGACCATTCTTTTTTTTCATCACTCCTCCCTTTCATTATTTAATTACCATGCTCATTATTTTATTGTTTCCACCCATGATGCACCAACACAACATGTCTATGACATGTCTTGCCCATCACACTTGGTCTACCATACTTGTCATGGCCGGCCACTACTAATAGAGGGGGGGAAATTTACATGCAAGTCCCCCCTTTTTCAACATGCACTAATAGGTCCTTATGCTTTGACCTATCACATTTCAAAATTTTCTCACATAAGTCCTATTTACTAAAACTCACATGCAATCGACTAAATCGAAGCTTGAAATTTTCACACATTCATAATTACATATTCTAGACAATAAATATCACATTCGAACATTTCGGTGACTCGGTTTAGCGATCCCGAAACCAGTTCCCGACTAGGGTCAATTTTGGGCTGTCACAACTCTCCCCCATTTAAGAAATTTTCGTCCCCGAAAATCTTACCGGTAAAGAGGTTTGGGTATCGTTCTTTCATCGAGCTCTCGGTTTCCCGAGTAGCTTCCTCGATCCCGTGTTTGAGCCATAACACCTTAACTAACGGAACCCTTTTTTTTCGCAACTCTTTCACTTCACGAGCTAGGATACGAATCGGTTCTTCTTCATAACTCAAGTCAGATTGAATTTCAACTTCTGAGGGATTAATCACATGTGACAGATCGGATCTATAACGTCGAAGCATCGAAACATGAAAGACATCGTGAATCTTTTCAAGTTCAGGGGGCAAAATCAATCTATACGCAACCGAACCAACTCGTTCGGAGATTTCGTACGGCCCAATGAATCTCGGGCTCAACTTGCCCTTACGGCCAAATCTAAGTACCCTTTTCCAAGGCGAAACTTTAAGAAACACTTTATCTCCCACCTGATAAACAATGTTTTTTCGTTTCAAATCCGCATACGATTTTTGACGATCTGTGGCTGCCTTCAGACTTTCACGGATTACCTTTACTTTCTGTTCGGCATCTTTAATCAAATCAACTCTGAAAATTTTACTTTCACCGAGCTGGGTCCAAAACAATGGTGTACGGCATTTACAACCGTACAAAGCCTCGTAAGGTGCCATCTTAATACTTGATTGAAAACTATTGTTGTAAGCGAATTCAATCAAAGGTAAATACCGTTCCCATGAACTACTGAACTCGAGGATGCAACATCTCAACATATCCTCAGGTATTTGAATTATCCGCTCAGATTGACCATCGGTTTGGGGGTGAAAAGCAGTGCTAAAATGCACCTTGGTACCCAAAGCTTCTTGCAATTTCCTCCAAAATCGTGAGGTGAATCTCGGATCTCTATCCGACACGATAGAAATAGGTACCCTGTGTAATCTCACAATCTGAGAAACGTACAATTCAGCTAGTTTATCCAATGAAAAATCCGTACGCACGGGGATAAAGTGAGCCGACTTAGTCAGTCTATCGACAACAACCCAAATCGCATCTTTCTTACTTGCTGACAATGGCAGTCCGGACACAAAGTCCATTGTGACTCAATCCCATTTCCACTCGGGTATCATGATCGGCTGAAGTAATCCTGAAGGCACTTGATGTTCTGCTTTCACTTGTTGACATATTAAACATCTCGAAACAAAGTCGGAGATGTCTCGTTTCATACCATGCCACCAAAACCGACGTTTCAAATCATTGTACATTTTCGTACTCCCCGGGTGAATTGACATTCGGCTACAATGGGCTTCGTTCAGAATCATCAAAATGAGTTCCGAATTCCTTGGAACACACAAACGACTTCTGAACCTAAAACAATCATCATCATCAATTTGAAACTCTGATTCCTTGTTCGGAACACACTCAGCCCGTTTTGCAACCAATTCATCATCAACTTTCTGGGCTTCACGAATTTGATGAATCAATAATGGTTTGGCTTTTAATTCAGCTACTAACACATTGTCGGGTAGAACAGACAAGTGCACATTCATCGCTCGTAAAGCAAACAATGATTTCCGGCTTAAGGCGTCCGCAACCACATTAGCTTTTCCTAGGTGGTAATCAATGACAAGCTCGTAATCTTTCAACAACTCAAGCCAACGTCTTTGTCGCAGATTTAAGTCTCTTTGAGTCATCAAATATTTGAGACTTTTGTGATCCGAAAATATATGGCACTTTTCACCAAATAAGTAATGTCGCCATATTTTTAAAGCAAATACGATGGCAGCTAGTTCAAGATCATGGGTCGGATAATTTTTCTCATGTGGCTTTAATTGTCTCGACGCATAGGCCACCACTCGACCTTCTTGCATCAATACGCAACCCAACCCAAGTAGGGATGCGTCACTATAAATGACAAACTCTTTGCCTGATTCGGGTTGCACTAAAATTGGAGCTTCAGTCAAATAAGTTTTCAGTTGATCGAAACTGTTCTGACATTTCTCCGTCCATTCGAACTTAACATCCTCTTGAAGTAGCTTCGTCATTGGTGTGGCTATCATCGAGAAACCTTTTACAAATCGTCGGTAATAACCGGCGAGCCCCAGGAAGCTCCGAACTTCGGTAATATTTCTTGGAGGCTTCCAGTTAAGTATGGCTGAAATTTTGCTCGGGTCAACTCGAATACCCGATGCGGATACCACGTGACCCAAGAAGCTAACCTCTCTTAACCAGAACTCACACTTACTGAACTTAGCATATAACTGCTTATCCCGCAAAATTTGCAACACTAGTCTCAGGTGCTCAGCATGTTCGGTCTCATCTCTTGAATAGACCAAGATGTCATCAATGAACACAACTACGAACCGATCCAAATATGGTCTAAAGATCCGATTCATCAAATCCATAAATACCGCAGGGGCATTAGTGAGCCCAAACGGCATCACTAAGAATTCGTAGTGACCATATCTCGTTCTGAAGGCAGTTTTGGGTATGTCCGAATCTCGAATTCGCAACTAATAATAGCCCGATCTCAAATCTATTTTTGAGAACACTGAGGCTCCTTTTAGTTGATCAAACAAATCATCAATACGCGGTAACGGATATTTATTCTTTATCGTCACTTTATTCAGTTGACGATAGTCAATGCACAACCTCATGGTTCCGTCCTTCTTTTTCACGAACAATACTGGTGCACCCCAAGGTGAGAAACTTGGTCGAGCAAAACCTCTATTCGTCAATTCTTGCAACTGAGCTTTCAACTCTTTTAACTCGGTTGGTGCCATACGATACGGAGCTATCGAAATCGGCATAGTCCCAGGTACAAGCTCAATACCAAACTCTATCTCCCAAACAGGTGGTAAACCCGGTAATTCTTCAGGAAAAACATCCGGGTATTCACAAACCACCGGCACAGATTCGGGTTTCTTTTCTAATTCTTTGTCATCAAGTACATACGCAAGGTATGCTTCGCACCCTTTTCTTACATATTTCTGGGCCAACATTGAGGATATTACAGTTGGCAACCCCTTTAAGTCCGTAGACTCAACTCGGATTATCTCGTTATTTGCGCACCTCAAATCAATAGTCTTGCTTTTGCAATTCACAACCGCATCATGCGCGGTCAACCAATCCAAACCAAGAATAACATCAAATTCATCAAACGGCAAAAGCATCAAGTCCGCCGGAAAACAGGAACCTCGAATTACTAGGGGACATTTCTTACACACTTTGTCGACAAGCACGTAACGACCCAAGGGATTTGACACCCGAATTACGAACTCAGTAGACTCAATAGGTAAAGTCTTACTGGATGCTAAGGTTTCACATATGTAAGAATGAGTAGAACCGGGGTCAATCAAAGCAATTACATTAGTATCAAAGAGAGTAAAAGTACCGGTAATAACATCAGGCGAAGAAGCATCCTCGCGGGCACGTATAGCATAAGCTCTAGCAGGCGCACGAGCCTCGGATCTGGTCGTAGCATCTCTAGATCCTCTCTGACCACCACTAGCATTGCCCGTATTTCCAGATGGTCTACCTCGAGCAGTGGTAGCACCCGGTTTCCCACTCTGATTTACATTCTGTTCAGACAACCTCGGGCAATCTTTAATGAACTGGTCAACTGATCCGCACTTGTAACAGGAGCGGTCAGGGAATCTACAACTCCCCGAATGCCATTTACCGCAATATCGACATTTTGTTCTGTCTCGACGTTCATTCCCAACACTGGCGACCGAAGTGCCTCGTGTACCCACAGGGGGTCGATCACGATCTCGTCTAAAAAGGCCCGAAGTGCCTCTAGACCGGCCCACATCATCTCGAAATTTCTTCGATGCCTGTTGAAGAGACTTTCCCGAGGATCTTTTACGAAACTCTCCAGTTCCCACATCAACTTTTTGTTTTTCTTTTCTAAGCTCTTCGGCTTTACAAGCTCGCTCGACAAGTACTACGAACTCTCGTATTTCAAGAATGCCCACGAACATTTTTATATCTTCATTCAGCCCATCCTCGAAGCGTTTACACATGATAGCCTCGGACGAAACATATTCCCGAGCATACCTACTAAGTCTAACAAATTTTCGCTCGTAATCAGTAACTGACATAGAACCTTGCTTAAGCTCAAGAAATTCCTTCCGTTTTTTATCAACAAATCTCTGACTGATATACTTTTTCCAAAACTCAATTTGGAAAAACTCCCAAGTTACTTGCTCTCGGGGCGCAACAGAAGTCAGAGTACTCCACCAATAGTAGGCAGAATCGCGTAGCAAGGAGATAGTACACTTTAGGCATTCATCGGGTGTACAAGATAGCTCATCGAGTACCCGGATAGTGTTGTCCAACCAAAATTCAGCTTGCTCGGCATCGTCGCTATCCGTAGCTTTAAATTCAGTAGCCCCATGTTTTCGGATTCTGTCAACTGGGGGCTTATTTGACCTTATTTGGTCAGTTTCCGAAGGTATTGTAGGTGCGGGGGTGGTATTAGTCAGGAATGGAGGTTGTGGAACAGCCGTATTAGTTCGAATGTATTGGTTGAACCAATCATTCATCACGCTATAGAAAGCTTGTCTAGCTTCATCATTCGGGTTACTAGCATTAGGTTGAGAGTCCGCCGGCGCTGTCCCTTGTGTGGGAGCAGGCACTACACTCTCAAGATCATCAGCTACCGCTCGGTTGGGATCGGGATCCATTACTATAAATAAACATATTTACAATTGTCAGAAATCACCACACTATCAAATAATCACATAAAATGGCATGTATAGCTAGACCCAACGCATTACGGTAGTCCTAGAATCGACTGAACCGTAGCTCTGATACCAATCAAATGTAACACCCCGAACCCGAGACCGTCACCGGAGTCGAACACGAGGTGTTAACAGACTTTAAACCACTTATAAAAAAATTTCCCAGACACTGCCAATCTGCGTACTAGTCGCTTAAAAAATCATATCTTGAGTTCAGAAACTCAGAATCCAGTTCCGTAAATTTTCCCTGAAACTAGACTCATATGCCCATCTACATATTTTTTTCTAGAATTTTTGGTTGGGCCAATTAGTACAGTTTATTAGTCAAAATCTCCCATGTTACAGGGATCGACTACACTGACCTTTGCGCATTACGACTTGGATATCTCCCTGTACAGGGCTTCAATACTGATGTCGTTTGTTTCTATTGAAACTAGACTCAAATAGAAATCTATAAATATATTGCATGACTCCTAATTATCTCCGGTTAATTTATAATGAATTTCCAAAGTCGAAATAGGGAATCCAGAAACCGTTCTGGCCCTGTCTTACGAGAACCAGAATATCTCTTAACATACTGTCCATATGATCGTTTCGTTACTTTCCTATGAAAATAGATTCATCAAGGTTCGTTTACATAATTTATTCACTATTTAATTCCCTTCCTACTATTTTTAGTGATTTTCCAAATCTACATCACTGCTGCTGTCAGCATCTGCCTTTAAGGTAGACTTTACCTATTTCATAGTTTCCATGATTCAACTAGCCCTTTTAGCATAAATAGCACAAATTATGATAGTGATTAACCATTCCCATGGCCAATCCTTGTTAAGCATATCCACACCTCTCAATAACCATATCCATACCAAATGATTATAACATTATACTCAAACATATATAAGCCATTTTCGCATGGCTATCCAAAATTATACAAGTCCAAAAGGTCCATGACACCCAACAAAAAGGGTAGTCCTATACATGCCATTTCGAAGTTCAACCAAAATTGTACCAAAACGGGGGGGGCTTTGATAGTGTGGGCGACTTCGACTTCAAAATCCCGAGTCCGATAGCTGGAGAACCAAAATCTATAAAACAGAGAATCAAGGAGACGGAGTAAGCAATTTATGCTTAGTAAGTTTTGAGCAAGGGATTCCAGCACAACAAAAGTATAGCATTCATGTAGCTAAACGGATAATTTCATATGCACAATTTTTCAATATCATACTTACTTCACATTACCAACCCTTTTATTCATACACAAAGATCAACTTAGCCAAAGGCCGGTAGCTCATTTATCAACTGAGCGAATACTTATTTGTAAGGGCTCAACTAATTCAAAGCACATACGAAACATACCTTAATGTTGGGATGTTTCAAGCGTATTAACTGAAATTTTTACAGCAAGATCATTCATTCCCAAATCACGTACCTTCGGAATTTAACCGGATATAGCTACTCGTTCAAATGCCTTCGGGACATAGCCCGGTTATAGTAACTCGCACAAATGCCTTCGGGACTTAACCCGGATTTAGTAACTCGCACAAATGCCTTCGGGACTTAACCCGGATTTAGTAACTCGCACAAATGCCTTCGGATCTTAGTCCGGATTTAGTAACTCGTACAAATGCCTTCGGATCTTAGTCCGGATATGGTCACCTAGCACAAAGCCTTCGGGACTTAGCCCGGACATCATTCAAATAACCATGTACATTTAACAATAAATCATGGCACATTCGTATTTCGTTTTCGTTAGCAAAACTCAAACACAAGACACTTATCATTCTTGCAATTTCGGCTCAATAGCCACACACAAAGAGCATGATTTTGATTTGCTTAAAACATGATCTAATCAAATCATAATTTAAGCTCTTTTACTCAAGAACTTACCTCGGATGTTGTCGAACGATTCCGATAGCTATTCGACCACTTTTTCCTTCCCTTTATCGGATTTAGTTCCCCTTTGCTCTTGAGCTTAATTAAACAAATAAATTGATTTAATCATTTGAGCATCGAAAAGAGGAACACAAGGCACTTAGCCCATATTTATACATTAGACATTAAAGTCACATATGTACGGAATCATGAATCAAACTCAACATTTTAGCTAATTTTCCCCCTTGGCCGAATTTTCTAAGCCAAGACAAAAGCATCAATATGCTTGCCTCTAACCGAATACATGCAACACCAATCTCCTTCCTATGGCCGAATATGCATGTCTATGTTGGGGCCGATTGCAACACTTAATACATTCTACAAGTATGGTCACTTGTATTGACTAAACACCATTTTGTTTCAAGTTCAAAACTTGGCTAATACACACATATATACACTAGTAAAGCATCCTCTCCCTTTCCATCAATTTAACACATGCATTACTCATTAATATACAAAAATTATATTCGGCCTTAGCACACAACTTGCTAGCCGATTCTTCTCCATCTAGCAACTAATGCACATATGTGCTCACTCAAAAATGCTAAAAAGAAGATTCAAGAATCATCAATCCACCATCACATGCATCATTAACAAGCTTCATATTTAGCATGCAATGGCATTAACACAAAATCCACCTAGGCCGAATATCATCCCCATGACATAGCAAAGATTTGAACCATGGGCTAATTAGAACTCAAGCTAGCAACTAAAAACATGCATGAATCTCATGGCACAACCTCAAACATACCTTGATCTAGATGGCCATACCTCCTCCTAATCCTCTTCCAAACCAAACATGAAGCAAGAACTCCTTCCTCCTTCCTTAGAATTTTCGGCCAAAAGAAGATGAAAAAGGATGAACAAAATTTTTCTTTTCTTTTCTTTTACTCACGGCAATGGGGGGGCATGGATGAGACCATTCTTTTTTTTTTCATCACTCCTCCCTTTCATTATTTAATTACCATGCTCATTATTTTATTGTTTCCACCCATGATGCACCAACACAACATGTCTATGACATGTCTTGCCCATCACACTTGGTCTACCATACTTGTCATGGCCGGCCACTACTAATAGAGGGGGGGAAATTGACATGCAAGTCCCCCTTTTTCAACATGCACTAATAGGTCTTTATGCTTTGACCTATCACATTTCAAAATTTTCTCACATAAGTCCTATTTACTAAAACTCACATGCAATCGACTAAATCGAAGCTTGAAATTTTCACACATTCATAATTACATATTCTAGACAATAAATATCACATTCGAACATTTCGGTGACTCGGTTTAGCGGTCCCGAAACTACTTCCCGACTAGGGTCAATTTTGGGCTGTCACATCAAGTATAGCTTGGCTGAAGCTTTTATGCATTGAGTGTTGACTTTGTCTTCCTGGAATTGCCACGACATTTGTACCGATAAAATGTCCAACCTTTTGCCCCAGCAAACCATCACTCCTTTATTTCTTGTTCCTTAACTTGCATCTGCCATACCACCAAACACAACCCTACTACAAGCAATTAAAAGTACCCAATATTTAAACATAGTCTAAGCTCTTCATGTAATGATAAAAATACTAGTGAAATGTCCTAAAATGCTACTAAATTTACCTAAGTATAAATAATTAGCTAGGTTTAAAGGCATGAAATATAACTTTTTTCAAGAGTTATCAATGAACCCTAGGTTATTTTCATAGTTATTTATGTATTTTTAACTCTGCATGCATAAGTATCATATTAGTATATGAGGAAAGAAACTTACTGATTCTAATTTAAGTGTTAATGTTTCTTGCATGTATGTTTGGTTTCAATGGTGTAGTGATTTAATAAGTTAAATTATTTATATTTTAGCTCAAGACATTATAGAAGGCCCGAGTGATAAAGGCAAAGGTCCTACTATATAGACTTTGTTGTATTTCTGGTGAGTCCCTTCATACTTCCATGTGTGTCGTATTCATGTTCTCTATTTCGTGTAAGGTAAGTACTTATGCTTTGTAAAGGTGAAGTGTGTGTATATGAAAAGTGGTTGTTCAGATATACCAATTTGGGTCTGTAATGTCTGTGTTAAAGTGTAAAAACCATTCTTCATGCTTAAGCAACTACCGTTTGCTTTTGGTGAGAATGATATGGGCTGAATCATGGAATTGATGTTAACGAAAAATATTCATGGCAATTCCTTTAATGGAATGTACATTGAACTGGCAGATCGCGATACATGAAAATAGTAGTGTAGCCTTTGGTAGGGAAAATGTATGTTGCAAACCAGATTGGCAAATCACGAAAAATGATACAAATAAAGGAATATGAATGGAAAATATGATATGAATCTGACTAAATATTTGGGTACGTGGCTGGCATGAAGAAGGTTTATCGGTATGGTCATATGGGCGTAGTGTAGGTGCTAAAGGAATAGTAAAACAGCATATAGACTGTCTGTGTATGGTACTCGCCATCTAGCGAACTATGTGATTGTGTTTGACTCTTTGATATGATCTGATTGAAGTATTAGTGGTTTGATAAGACTTCTTCTGGAACACACTAAGTTCTTTTGAACTTACCCCATTTCTCTTTTCCTTCTCAGGCCTATTGTTGAAGGAAGACATTCTATTAGACTAAGCTAGAGGATGTCTACTGCTATGAAACTTTTGTTATTTTGTACTATGCATGACATACGGGGTCTGATGTCTAATTGTATTTTGATAAGGATTTGTACTCAAATCCTATGTTGATAAACTATGTTTTAATAAAGCTTTATTTGAATTATGAATGGTTTTCCAGAGTTATATTTCATACGATGAAAATTACTTTATTAAAAGCTTATACGCCACATGACTTATACTTTATTTTATTATTTTATTAAATTTTTAATACAACAACCTAGTTTTACAGAGTTATACGCCACATGACTTATACTTTATTTTATTATTTTATTAAATTTTTAATACAACACCCTAGTTTTACAGAGTATACGTCAAAAATAGTTTTAAAGATAGATGATTTCTTTGTAGTGACACGTTATACTCGGATCCTTCTAAAGGATTAGGTTTGGCGTGTTACACATGCTCTTTAAGTTTTCTTGCATAAAAATCCAAACTTTTATATTTTTCTTAAGCTTTACTTTAATGGTTTTTTTGCTTTTTATTTCCATGTTCATTCTCTTTATTTTCAGCATGAGTAGCTAAACCTAAAAGGGAGGTTGTTTGATGGAGATGTAGGTAAACTGATTTGTTTTGGAAAATAGACTAAATCGTAATAAATCAAACTAAATTGAATAGACCTAAAAACTTAGGAAGTGATGCCTCTAAGGGAATATATAGACAAGTGAGACCGAGAGGTAATCTTGTTGTGCACCAATCTATTAGTCCTTGATTAATTAGTTTGTGAGAGAGAGATAAATCAAATTAATTCGTCTAAGTCGGTAAAATTGAGATTGAGAGATAAAATGGAGCCACTTAGAAAGTTAAGCAATTTAAGTCCCTCATTTGAGGACTGACGAACCACATCAAAATCAACCAACCACCGTTAGTCATTTATTGATTAATCTCTTAGTTGTGTACTCTTTACAATTTGGTCTTTAGATTAGCAGATTTAATTTTCTTTCAAAACTTTCTTGTTATGATTTTCATACTATTAAATCTTATCAGTAGCTGCTTAGACTCTATAGTGTGCGCTATTTATCACTCCATCGCCATCTTCTTTGGGTTCGATCCTTGGAATACTCTAGTGTTCCATTATCACATTACAAATATTACAACTGGCCTGTACGCTTGCAATAAAATTGCAATTTAAAACTGTTTTATAAAATCATTTGTTTTATGCGCACATGCGAACGTGGTCAAAGTTTTTGGCGCCGTTTTCGAAGAGACAATGAAAGATTGAGTAATTTTTAGTTTTACACCTTTTATATAGAGATAAATAGGAAAAGTAGGATTAATAGATACGACTTCGTATTTATGTTTTAATGAGCTTATTGACTTTCTCTTGTTAATGATTGAGTGGGAGTCATGTTTAATGCTAACTATAGGTGGCCCGAAGGACCATTTGTGTCTAATGCGGATGGTTCGATATCCTTTAGCTGGGATGATTATGGTCCTGACAGTTTTGGAGAAGCCACGGGTAAAGAAATGGAAAGTCATATACCTACATAGGAACAAGCTACTACTGCTAATAATATGGGAAATGCAAGGAATTCATTTAGAATGTATTTTTCACTATGATGACATAATTATTTTTTTAGTTTATGGGAAATAATCAAGAGCCTCAACACAACGGCCACAGCTAACACAACCTGAAGTGGTTCAACCAACACATCCTTCTCCTCCAATACCTATTGTGGCTCCACTTAAGGTTGACCCTATAAGAGAGATTCGAAAAAGAGGTGCCAAAGAGCTCCTTGATGATAAAGGTGATGATCCCACTGTGGCTGAGCAGTGGTTATCTCATTTTTGTAGGGTAATAAAGGAATTGAAATGTACTTTTGAAGATAGTCTTAGATGTGTTATATCATTTTTAGAAGGAGAAGCTTACCAATGGTGGGAAACTTTGATTAGCGTGACTTTAGAGCAAATGATTGACTGGGATTTCTTTCTAGAAAATTTTTATAATAGCCCGAATTTGGGTCTAGTCAGAATAGTGGTTTCGAGACCACAAAAAAAATTATTTTTATTATATTTTTATGGTCTACGATTTCACAAAATGATTACGTGAAAATTTCGTTTGAAAATTTTGACGTTTGGGCACTCAATTTGGTCAAAAGGACTAAATTGTAAAAAGTGAAAAAGTTGAGTTCTATATGTTAGAGGTGTCTAATTGTTATGAAATTTTAAATTGGAGGTCTTTATATGGTAATTAGACCATTGGTTAAGTTGGTGGACAAAAATGGGCATGGTTAGGCATGTTCCCAAAGTTTTTCATTAAGGGTATTTTGGTCATTTAGTTATTAAAATGAATTAAAAACAAAATTAAAAGCCAATTTTTGTCCATATTCAACCCCTAGGCCGAAAATTGCATGGAGAAACCATGGCTAGGGTTTTTCAAGCTTCCAAGCTCGATTGTAAGTTCGTTCTATCCCCCTTTTAATGATTTTAACGTTTTTGAAATCCTCGTAACAAGATTTACCTATTTTTACCATTGTTTTGAACTAGGGTTTGTGTTTAAAAATTTACACATGAATGATAAGCATGTATTTTTATGTTTTATGGAAGAATATGAATGTTTGGAGTGTGATAAATGATTTGTACTAAGTAATTTTCGATGAAAATGCCTAAAAGGATTAATTTGTAAAAGTTATAAAATGTCACAAGTGTGTGAATAAGTGAGTATTGTGGACTGCTATAGTTTTTAAAATGGTTCAGCTAGCCCTAAAATGGAACGAAATTGAATAAAAATTATTTTACGAGCCTAAGGTCAAAATTGTAATTTTGTGAAACTTTAGGGGTAAAAATGTAATTTTTCTAAAGTATGATTTTTAGACTGGAATGAATAGTGTGAATGTTATATAAGTTAAATGTATTCTTATAAATCAATAAAGACGACAAATTGAAATTGATCAATAAAAAGAAAAGTGAGAAAAAGTGAAAAATTCCCGAATGAACCTTTAGAATAAAAAGGGATACGAATGAAGAGACAAAATTGATCACATGTGTGGCACGGACTGTGTGTAGGCCATTATGTAAAAGTGAAAGTGATGGTCATGTGTGTAGTACTATGTGCAGGCTATTACATGTACCGGAATGATAGGTCGCATGTGTAGTACTATGTGCAGGCTACTATACGTACCGGATTGTTTCGAACACGTGTGGAGTACTATGTGCAGGCTACTATGTGTATCGGATGGTAATGGTCACATGTGTAGTACTATGTTTAGGCTACTATGTGAACCAAACATCATTGATTAGTAAGGTGGTTGCTATGTGCTGATTTCACCGGACACCATTGATTAATAAGGTGGTTGCTATGTGCTGAATCCACTGAGTATCTATTATTATTCCGATGTGTTCATCGGGAGATTGACTAAGTGTAATTGAATAATGAATATAGGTGTTGAATTGAATTGAATATCGACTTAGAAATGGAAAGTGAATTTTGAATTGAATTGTGATTGAAAGTGAAAAAGTGAAATTATGAAAGAGTACATTTAGCAACAAAACAGTTTAGACAGCAACAGTTGTGTGACTTTGAAAAATCACCAAAAATGGTGGAAATTGAATTAGAGGCTAAATAATATATGAAATTTAATCTGAATGAGTCTATTTTCACATAAAACAAACAGAGCAAGGAAAAGAGTTATATATTTTGAGATATTTGAAGTTTAGTTAGACAGAGTTAGAATGAGTTCAGAATCCCCTATTCTGACTTTGGAAAATTGTAAAAAATTTTACAAAAATAATTATGGGATAATGTTTATATGTTTAGAATCCTCAGTGAATCTATTTTCAAGAGAAACAAACGAAAACAATATTCAAATTCTGTACAATGAGATAATTAATTTTTAGTGAAGAGAGGTTAGAACTATCGAGCAGTGAAATAGGGAACTTTAAAGAATAAACTGTACTATTTTGCTAAACCAAAAATTCTAAAAATTTTATGGTAATAAGATATGTTAATCTAGTTTTTGAGAAAATTTACGGATCTTAATTTTGAGTTCTGTAGCTCCAGGGAAAAATAATTTAGTGACTCTGACTCGAATAGATAGCTTTGAATATACATGTGAGTGAATAGTGAAATTGTAGTTAATGTTGTTTAAGTGCGTTATGTACATTAAGGATGTGGAATGGAGAGGAGGAGGAGAAAAATTGGAAGAACATATGAATGATTTGTGTATAATTGGCCATATGCTCGATTATAATCGATAAACGATTGAAAAGAAATGATGTTTATAATTGTGCATTATTAGTTATGGTTAAAGTTTATGTGAGAAAATAAAGTTTCATAGTATGTGTATGTGGTATATTTGATATATGATTTGGTATGTAACAATGTCATAAATGGTTTATGAATTAACTCATGTTGGTAAGTTTGATACATAAATAAATGTGGTGCTTATCCATGCTTATAATGCTTATACTATATGTTTATTTGGCTAGCATATCTGGTGTGTATGCTTAGGCTTTGACCAAGTTGTGGCTGGATTACGCAACATTAAATTGATAAAATTATGCATTGAGATGGTAAATGCCTAGATGAAAATATGCTTGTGATCAAAAAAGGGTGGTAAGGTTTAAAGTTTGTAATCTTTTATTAAAATGGTTTATCATGTGGTTAGTCTTCAAAAAAAAAGACTAGCTTGCGACTATGGTTGAGTGTAATGTTTATATCTTGTGTGATATGCATAGGAAACGGGAGTGGAAAGGAAATTAAATACTAAGTTCATGCTTGAAGTGTAAAATGACGCAAAAAGGGGACGTTAAGTTAAACGATAAATATGTATTAGTATTGAACTTAATGAAATTGAACTGTACGTGAATTAAATGGAAATTGCAAATGATATGATTTGAACTAAATGAATTATTGTGCTATTGAAATGTATATTGGATTGAGAAATTGAATTGAATCGTGAACATGAGAATCGTGAATTAAATGAAAAGGAAATAAAGTATTGAATTGCATGAATATGTATTGGGTCTCAGAAGCCCTATTTGTTACAAATATAGTGTTTTAAAGTTATAACATGAAGATTTATAAAAGCATATTAAAAATTTGAAGAGTTTAAATTTGAATGAAATTTTATAACTCAGTTTAACATGTTTATAAGTGTATGTGTTCTGGTAATGCCTCGTACCCTATTCCGGTGTCGAATACGGGTAAAGGGTGTTACAATTTTAGAGAAAGATATGTTAATTAGATGTATGTTGAACAGATGAAGAAATTTTTTGTATCTGAGGCAAATGAGAATGACAGTTGTAACGATTCAAAAGTCACTGGTGTATGCAAATGTGGTTTCGGAACCTCAATTTCGTAGACCAGACCCATAAATTTTTTATAACAAATATTTACAGAGTTATAATTAAAGTGAATTGAATTTCGGTTAGGTAATTTTGTAGAATTGGTGCTTAATTTAAGTACAGGAACTAAATTGCATAAAATGGTAAAAGTGCAATTTACTAAAGAATTATAACTATAACTTAAATAAAGGGGATAAAATATCAATTATACACTAAATTACAATCATATGACCGGTTAACTAAGTAAATTTTATGTTTGTATTAAATAAACATTAGTTATATTATATTATAAAATAAACTAAATTTAATTAAAAGAAAAATGATATTAGCTAATGGATGGAAAGAGAAAAACCTTTTTATTCTCTTCATCCAAAAACAATTCGAAGCTAAGGGGGAGAAGAAACTCACGAATGGCTAAGGGATTTTAAGGTTTCAAGCTTTAATTGCTTAGTCAATTTAATCCATTTTCTTATAATTTTTATGTTTTCAAAATCCCGGTACCTCAGGCTAGCTGACCCATGTCATAATTTTCGGTATTGCTATAGTTTAAGTATGTTACCATTGTTAAATAGTTGAGGTTTTATGGAATAATTTGATAGATTTTAAGTTTAGTGTTGAAAAATGATTAAATTGTAAAGTCAATTGATGATTTTGTGCAAAAGGGACTAAAATGCAAAAACTTGTGAAATTTTTGGTACAATTGAAAAATAGGAAGTCCTATAGGGACTTTAGTGAATTTGACATTAAATTAGGGGGCTAAATGTGAAAGTTATGTTAGCTCTGATTTTAAGGATTAAATTGAATAATATGAAAAAGTTGTATGATTTAGAAATTGAATGGGAATTTGGTTGTGTATTGATAATTTATTATATTTGTTTTAGTCTGTAGCTAACATCGACTCGAATTCCTTGAAAAAGACAGGAAAAGACAAAATTGTATATGAGTACCTCTGAGTTTACAGTTTGTGTTTCTATAATTCAAACTATTTGTAAAATGTTGCATTTTGATTTGTGTTGCATGGTAAGAAATTAAGGTGAGACATTTTGCTATGAAAAGATGTTATGGATTGAAATGAATTGATTTCTAATTTCGAGGATTAAATTGAGTATATTTGAAAATGTATGAATTTATATAAATGTGAAAATTGAGCATTTGTTGAGATGATGATTGTTGCCATATACATTAGATAAATATTTCTTTTTTTATTATAAAAAATGACCCTAAGGTCAACCTCATTTTATTGCATCATTAATGACAAAATTATGGATTTGCAAGGGATAATCCATTTTGAAATACAAATTACACTTCTTCTTAATAGCTAAATTACAAAGTAAATCAGTAGCCTTATAACTACAACGATCGATCCAATAATATGAATTGAGATGTCAGATGATAATGTAATATGAAATGAATACCCTATTAACTATTCGAGCAAATTCGGATATAATTGGCATGCCATAGGATAAGAAGAGTTTAGGATTAGTTCGACTATGAGTCGATGAAGCACTAGGTGCCAATTTTCTTCGGTTTAACCGATGAGACACTAGGTGTCAACTTATTTTAGTGTTGTGGGAATTATTTGCTTTAGATTTATTCAATGAGGCATTGGGTGTCAAGTTGGTGTGTTGGTTAGATCTATGTATCCGTCAGAGTCTGAGTAAATTGGAAAATGGTAAAACTCGATATATTCGATATTGAAATTAAATGGTAAAACTCGATATATTCGATATTGAAATGGAAAATGATGAGAAATGGAATTGAAATGTGAATGGGATCATGGAATGGCAAATTGAATTATGAATATTGAATATTGAATGATTAGGATCAATGAATCTAAGAAATTGGAAATTGAGATGAAATGTGCTATTATATAAGTTATATTATCATGTAAGTTATAGAATGAGATTGTCATGCCTTAATTCTGGTATATTGATCTTGTATATTGCTTATGATCTCTATTTTAATTTATGCATTCTTATGCCTTACAATATGTTTTAATGTTCGAATTATAGAAATACCATTGAGTTATACTCAGTGTACGGTTTTATTTTTTTCTTGTGTGTAGGTTAGGCACGTATTGATTCTATCATCGACTCAGCATCCAACGGCAATCCCAAACTCAAATGTTGGTGAATTTTTCATTTTGACCTTGGCATGTACCTAGGATGTTTAATGCTTATAATAGTCATTTTGTATCTTGTTGTCGTTTTTAAGATTATGTAAATATGTATAAGTTTGATGGCAATGGTCATGTGGTTGATGACTTGATAGGTTGCTTTGTTTATATACTTAATGTCTTCATAGTTGAGAAAATATCATGCTAGGCATTGTGTTTTGGTTGATGCTTGGTTTTGGTTTGATGGATGATATGCTTAGGTTTTGTTTAGGAAATGTTTTGGTAAGTTTGATACTTAAAGATGTGATGGTTGAATGGTTGAATGTATACATGTATGGCTTGATTATCTGAGGTACCCTTGAAGATATATTGGCATGAATGACAGTGGTCATTTGGCTAGTTTTGAATTGTTCATTGAGGTGTCAATTGTGGCATATTGGTTAGGCACTTAGGATGATTGTTTTAAATGATGATTTTGACTTGAATTGGATGTTTTTGAATAGGTTGAAATGTGGCTTAAATGGTAGCTTGTGGCATAAGTGTTTCATGGTTGAATAGCTTGTTTTGGAAGGCATTTTATAGGTACACATGGCCTGGCACACGGCTGTGTGCCATACACAGGCTCATGGGTGTGGTTTGTAAAAATTTAGGTGATTTTAGTGCACATGGTCATAGTTAGTTGCACGGTCTAGGGACACGGCCGTGTGACCTATCTCACACAGGTTGAGCTCTCATGTACGGTTAGTGACACAATCGTGTGATTCATCACACAGGGGTTTAGCTTTCACACACCCAGGGGACACGGCTGTGTGACCCATGGATGCAGATTTTTCCTAGCTTTTTAAATTTATTTCAAATTGATCCCTAATAATTGCTTGCTTAGTTTAACCTTCTGTAAGCTCGATATTAAACCGAAATTGATCGAAACACATGTTAATTTGATTGTTTTTTAATTGTATGATAATTAATTGAGATTTAAGTTATAATTTGTTTATATATGGTTGGTATTTATTTGTAACATTCTATTACTCGGGTTCGACGATCGGACCGGGTAAAGGGCGTTACAAGTGGTTCCACTACTTGCATTGGGGGAGTCTTTAGAGATTCGTATGTGATTTGGCTGTGTGGTTTTTCCATGAGAATAGGTAAGGAAACAATCTTTAGAACTATAGCAAGAGCTATTCTAGAAGCACTAATCATAGCATGGGAGAATGGATTTAGACAGTTGGATTTAGAGTGTGATAATGCGTTATTGGTGGAGACTTTATTAGCTGGGGGTGCTACTAATAGTAGGATGGTGGAGTTGTATCTTAACCATCAACTACTCTGCCAAAATTGAAAAGTCCGAATTTGCCATATTCCTAGGTCACAAAATGATGTTGCCGACCATATGGCCAAGATCACCAGTTCTAGTTCCACCAACTTACAACTGTTTGAAGACCCTCCTATTTTAGTTAAGGGATTGTTGCATGTTGATTATGCTCATGTGATTAATTTCATTTAATAATGTTTTTCTAACTTTGGAATCCCTTTTATGTTGCTCTTTCTTGAAAAAAATAAAATATTTTAAGATAAAAAACATAAAAACACGGTAGAAAAGTTAACATTTTATTTTCTTTCTTCTTTTTTTCTATTCCTCTCTTCCATCTTTTTCTTCTTTGTTTTCTTTCACGAAGAACACTAGTTGTCGCCATTTAGCCACCGTTGTTCAACCACATTGTCGCCATTTAGCCACCGTCGTTCAACCGCTATCTGATACATTCCAAAAAATTCAGGGAGAAAATTGACAAAAGAGTGAAGGAAGAGAGAAATGAGAGCACGAGAAAGAGAAGAGAGAGAGTATGAGAATAAGCCAATTCTTTTCATAACCACCTCCTTTGTCAGATAGTTGGTGAAAACAATAAAGGAAATAGATTCTTATAGTTTTCATAACAACTCCAAAACTCCCCGTTTCATTAACAGGTCCCTCTACCCTTGATAACCTCCCTCCCCAAAACGTATCGTTTAATTAAAAGGTTCAAAATGTAGTGTTTTACAACAACAAAAAAACTAAAATTAATAGAATTTTAAACAGTGATCATTGTTGACCGATTTTGACTTTCTTTTTGGTCCACAACAATTGCTCTCTTCTTAAATTAGATCATTGTCCTCAAAGATAAAAATTGGGGTACTGTTGTTGCAAATCCTGTAGATTCTCCCATGGAGAATCTTCAAGAAATGTGTTGACCCATTCCACAAGGACTTTAGTCACTGCATAGTTGCCCTTCTTTACCATCCTTTTATCCAGAATTCTTGATGGTTACTTGCTAAGAGCTCCATCAGTACCTACTATGGGCAACACAGGTGAGTAAGGTGCCTTATCGATGTGTTTCTTGTGCTGGGACACATGGAAGATAGACTAAATCTTCAACCTTGCTGGTAAAGCCAGCTTATATGTGACCTTTCCCACCTTATATTCCACCAAAAAGGGTTCAAATTACTTTGGAAAAAGCTTGTGGTTCTTTAGTCTCCTAAGGAAGTGTTACCTATAGGGTTGTAACCTCAGATACATCCACTCCCCAACCTCAAAGCTACGGTCAGACCTATTTCTGTCAGCTAACTATCTCATCCTTTCTTGAGCTCTCTTCAAGTGAAACTGAAAAAGCTTCCTCATGGATTCCCTGTGTTGCAAGCTGGTGAAGTTACCTATGAATAACCAACCAAGTATGGTAAGTTTAGTGCTGGGTCTTGACCATATAATGCCTCGTAGGGAGTTGTTTTAATGGCTGAGTGGTGTGTGGTGTTATAACACCATTCTTCCAAAGGCAACCATAACACCCATTCCCCCGCGCATTCACTAGACATGCATCTTAAGTACCCCTCTAGGCACCTATTTAGAACTTCAGTCTGACCATCAATTTGAGGATGGTAGGCCGTGGGCGAATGCAGTTTGGTTCCCAACCTTTTGAATAATTCTAGCCAAAACACAAATATCCTATCCCTATCAAAGATAATTGTTTCAATGATGCCATGTAATTTGTAGACTTACATCAAGTATTCTTGTGCCACAATACTTGTAGTGCATGGATGAGAGAGAGGTAGGAATTGTCTGTACTTGGTAAGCCTGTCTACTACCACTAAAATAGTGTTTTTACCTTGGAAGTTGGGCAAGCCTTCCACAAAGTCCATACTGATGGTAGCCTAAGCTCGAGTGGGGATAGGGAATGGTTGTAAAATGCTAGGAGAGGTTGCAAGATCAGCCTTGTATTTTTTGACATACAGGGCATTCATGAACCCACTATTTGATGTCCCTAGATAAGCCTTTCCAGTACAATAGATCAGACATCTTGACCCTAGTAGTATGTGCCCCAAAATGACCCTCTAAGGAACCACTATGAAAGTATTCAAACGACTCCCTTCTAAGTCTAGCATCATTACCAACCATGACTCTCCCTTTTCTCTTTAATACCTGCCCATCCCATGTATACTTTGTGTGCATTTGAGGTTGTTGTTGAAGTTCATGGCACAACTATTCCAATTTTGGGTCAACTAAAATAGATTCCACCATCTTACCCCAAACATATTACCAAGAAATACTCCTTGTACATTGCAAAAATTGTCCCTCTTGTTCATGAGGTTTTCAAGAGAGAGTATCAACAACTAGATTTTGAGCTCCATTTCTATAGGTGATACAGTAGTCGTACTCGAGCATTTTGACTACCTATTTTTGTTAAAATGGAGTAATTGCTTCTCTGTCTGCTAGGAACTTAAGACTCTAGTGGTCAGTTATTATTTGGAACTTCCTTCCAACCGAATATAATTACCAACATCTCCTTGTCATAAATAGAGAGTGCTTGATGCGTAATCCTCAAACCCTTACTGAAAAATGCCACAGGTTTTCCTTTTTGGTGCAACATTGCCCCTAACCCTTGGCCACAAGTATCAATATCTATACAAAATTCTTCCTTGAAATTAGGGAGGGATAATACTGGTGCTATACAAATGGCTTGCTTCAATAGATCAAAAGCTACTTACTTGATTTCAGTCCATTTCCAAGGAGTATCCTTCCTGAGTAGGTTAGTCAAAGGCCTAGCTATTACTTTATAATGCATGATGAACCTTTTATAGTACCTTGATAGTCCGAGAAACCTCTCAACTCCTTGATGGTTTTAGGAATAGGCTAGCTTGAAACTCCCTCTACCTTAGCAATATCCATGGTTACTATCCCTCCAGCTATAATGTGGCCTAGGTACTCAATTTGGTGAGTACCAAAAGTGCACTTGCTTTATTTTACAAATAGATGGTTATCCTTCAACAGCTGCAACACCTCTCGCAGATGAACCAAGTGTTCAGTCCAGCTACTGGAATACACTGAAATATCATAAAAAAACATTAGAACTGACTTCCTCAAAAGTTTCTTAAAGATAACATTCATAAGGGCTTGAAAACTTGATGGGGCACTGGTTAAGTCGAAGGGCATAACAATAAATTCATAATGCCGCTCATGATTTTTAAAGGTTGTTTTGAATATGTCACCTTTCCACATCCTTATTCTGTGATAGCTTGAACTTAAGTCAAGCTTGAAGAAGAAGAGGGTCTGACTAAGCTCATCAATAGCTCTTCTATGAGGGGTATAGGAAACCTATCTTTGGTAGTGAGTTGATTAAGTTGCTTATAGTCCACACATAGTCTCCAACTTCCATCGTTCTTTTTCACCATCACAATAGATGAGGAGAATTGGTTGTTACTTTCTCTGATAATTCCAGCTTCTAACATCTCTTTTACAAGCTTCTCGGTCTCTACCTTCTAGATGAAGGGGTACTTGTAGTCCCTGACATTAACTACCTTAGACTCATCCTGAAGTGGTATTTTATGGTCTTGTAGTCTTACAGGAGGTAGGCCTTTTAGTACATGGAATACTTCAGTGTACTCCAAGAGTAATTATTGTAGATCTTCCTGAATCAGTGTAAAGGCCACATGTATTTTAGTCTGCTAGCCAGTAATGGTGACCATTGGATGAGGACCATGCTCCACCATATGCAAACACTTTGACAACTAGTAGCCAGAACGGAGTTGCAAGCCACTAGGCTTAATTCTTTGGAGCAAACACTTCTTTCTCTTATATTTGAATTACATGGTAAGGGATTCAAAATTCCAAACAATGGACCCTAGTGATAGAAGCCATTATGTTCCCAACACCAGATCACACTCTTTTTATTGACAGGACCATAAAATCAGTCATGAACTTATGCCCTTGTGCTTGCCATTCCACAGCCCTATACACACCTTTAGTGCTCAAGCTCCCTCCATTAGCTATCATGATTTTCATTTGACATGATTGTTCAACAGGTAAGTTGAGTCTTTTAACCAGCCTAGAGTCCACAAAGTTATGCGTACTCCCAAAATCTACTAAGATAATTACTTCCATCTGTTCAATCTTGGTTGACAGTCTCATGGTATTATGGCCCTGAGAACTTTGCAAGGCATGCAAAGATAGGGTTGATGTTGTAGCTTCATCCTCTTAGTCTGAATTTTCTAAGTGTTCAAAACAATCCTAAATTCCTCTACTGGTGTTGCCTTACTATCTTCCAGCAGGTAGTGCTGATGTTCCACTATGAGATGATAAAACTGAGATTTCACACATTTATGCATTGGTGTGTATACTTTGAAGCACACCAAAAACATAAGCCATTTTTTCTCCTATCTTCCATTTCTGCTTGAGACAAGGGCTTAGTAGGGGCCTTTGACCTACTAGAGACTGTGGTAGGTCCCCTAGTAGTTGGAGAGTGGTTGTTTGCCATAGTTATCTTTGAGCTAGAAAATAGAGGTTTAGGATGCCCTCCACTACCCCCACTCAAAATGGTCTTCTTAAAAATGTTCAACACAATACCTTCCACTTGCCTGGCCAGCAAATGCCCTTCCACAATTGTTTGGGATTTAAATGTATTGCCCTGTTGTTTCAAGGTCACCAGTTTAGTCATCGGGTCAATGAAGTTGGTGGAGCCAAACCGTTTTTGTAGGCCACTGGCATAAGTTTCCTAAGACAGTTATACAGTCCACTTTGTCTTCGGAAAAAGAAGTGATGCCAATCGAAGGCTTTTCCTTCTAAGTGAAGCATAACTATCCTTACCTTATCTTTCTCATGAACACCCTCAACCTCAAAAAATTGCTCTAGCTTAGACCACTACCCCCTGAAATCTCTACCATCGAAACGTGGGCACTCGAACTTGAAATATTTTCCTATCGAGTCCACCATACTCGCCTTTGAATGGAGGCCCCCATGGCCAAATTCAACTATAAAGGATAACAACAGTGATTCTTTTGGTTGAAATCCTAGAGGGGTGCCACCAAGTATACCTTTCCCTTTATCTATAGAAGAGCTATGAGCAATAGCTGACACATGCCCTATGTATACTTAAAAAAACTTTGAAGCTTGACCGTAATGTCCCCTTTTATCTCCTCATGAAACTTCTTAAGACGAGAGTCTATTCGAGCATTAACTTGTGCTAGGTTGATTTGCAACTAAGACAGATCCTATTGCATCAGCCCCTTGTCCTTTTGCATTACTCTCATGTCCTTTTACAACCTCGTGATTCTGTCACCGGCCATTAGGATCACTGTAGCTCTCATACCCTTAATACAATCTAGAAAACTTAGGGAGAAAATTCATAGAAGAGGGAAGGAAGACAAAAAGGAGAGCATGAGAAAGAAAAGAGAGAAAGTATACGAACAAGACAATTCTTTTCATAACCACCTCTTTTTTCAGATAGGTGGTTAAAAGAGGAGAGGAAATAGTTCCTTACAATTGTCATAGCAACTCCAAAACTCCCCGTTTCATTAATAGGTCCCTCTACCCTTGATAACCTCCTTCCCCAAAACGTACCGTTTAATTAAAGGTTCAAAACGTAGTGTTTTACAACAAAAATAAAAAAAAAGAACTGAAATTAACAAAATTTTAAATAGTGACTATTGTTGACTAATTTTGACTTTGTTTTTAGTCTGCAACACTATCCGTCCCCTATCTGTCTTCCACGATGAATCATAGTCACCTCTTCCTCTTCTTTCTAGTTCTCTTTTCCTTTTCTCAAGAAACTTCCCAAAAATCCAAAAAAAAACCCATTCTTTAAAACTTTCCAAGCCCGATCTATAAATTTAACTATTGAACCATCATGAAACTTTGACCACTGTTTGGCCTCACTACTTCTAGCTGTTTGACCGTTTGGATTTTCGGCAACGAGATGATTACCGATCAATTTACTGAATTAATTTAATTCTGTTAATTTAATTTTCTTTTGATAAAAATAAGAAGGAATGACCGTTAACAACTAGCCAATAAAATCAACTCCTAAATAAAGACAAACTATAAAGAGTGAACATATATTTTCACTTTTTATTTAAAATGATAGATTGCCACTTAATTTAATAAATTGCAATATATTATTTGAATGATTTAAAAAATTACGTTTAAGTCTTCAATTAATAATCATTAGAAATTTGATCTTTGAACATTTCTTTTGAGAATATAAAAATGTGCAAATCTATGAACAACCTTATTCCTTGAAAAAAAATAAATATCTATTTAAAGGTAATAAAATTCTATTAAAATAATGGGTAAAGTATACCAATAACCACTCAATTTTGATATAAATGACAAAATAATCACTCAACTTTCAATTTAGTCAATAAATTTTCGAAAAATAACAAATCAGTCACCATTAACAATTTTTCATTACGGACGTAACGGAGTTGCCATTTTCCATTACAAACATAAAGGAACTATCATTTTCCATCCTTCTCTCCCCCTCCCCTCTTGTTTCCCTCCCCCTACCACTGCTCTCCCTTCCCTCTCCTTCTCCTCCACCGTCTCTTTCCATCTGCTAACCCACCCTTCAAGCCCTTTGGTTTTGTTTCCCAAAACCATGGTCCAGTTCTTCCCAACAAAAAATCTCAGTTAAATACATAAAAAGAAGGTCGTGTTCTTAATTTTTTCTACTTTAACAAGTTTCTAGATCCACAACTGCTCTAATTTTTTTAATTTGGATTGGGTAAGATGGGTTAAACAAAACCCTTATTTTATATTTCACAATTTCACTATCTTGTTGTTTCAAAATTCATTTGTTAGGTTTTTTACTTAGTCATTTGTATTATAGACAAATCACTATGATTATTATTGGGTAAGATGGGTTAAACAACAATGACTGTTGGTGTACTTTACCCTTATTATTATTAGGTAATGAAGAGTTCGGGCAATCAAATCACTATGATTTCAAAGCAATCAGAAAATGATGGATCCCGTTTTAAAGAAGCTCAAATTCTTTAAAAGTGTAAGCTCAAATCCATTTTTGTCAATATTTTATATATTTTTAGATATTTTCTTCCCTTTTTTTTCTTTGGATATGAGAAGAAAAACCTAGAAATAACTTCAAAATAACTTGTTTCTATCATTGTTGCTTCTGCCAAATTTGTTGAAGCTTCCATTTTGATAAGTAAAAGAAGAAGATGATGAGAGAAAGAGAGAAGCTTACTAGTAGTGATGCAGGAAGAGGAATGAAGTATTTAACTGAAAAAAATTAAGAATAGGACCTTTTTTATGCATTTAATTGGGATTTTTGGTTGGGAAGAACATGACCCATGGTTTTGGGAGACGAAAATCAATGGGTTTGAAGGGTGGGTGGGTTAGCAGAAGGAAAGGGACGGTGGGGGAGAGGGAGAGGGTCAAAGTAGGGAGAGGGACGATGGAGGAGAGGGAGAGAATCGGAGTTAGGGGATCGTGCGGAAGAGGGAGAGTGATGGGAAAGCCGTGGTAAGGGGAGGGAAACGAGAGGGGGGAGAGAAGAAGGGAAAATGACAGCTCTGTTAGTTCTGTAAAGGAGAATAGTTAATAGTGAATGATTTGTTATTTTTCGAAAATTTAGTAATTGAGATGAAAATTGAGTGAGTATTTTATTATTGAGATAAAGTTGTGTAACTATTGATTTACCTTACCCTAAAAAAATTTATACAAAATATTTTCAGCCCAACCCGTTTTGCGACCGAGTAAGGTAACTGAAAGCACCTATTTTAAATATTTATTATGGGTCCAAATTACAGTCCACTATATATCTATATATGCCCATCGTTTGTAGGGTTAGGGCCTTAAGCATCAGCTTCGGGGTTTATACTTCAAACTCAGCGGCCGCCGATTTTTCTCTGTCTTCGCCTCAATCTCTCTGGAAACCCTCGCCGCATTTGGAACCTCTCAGCCAATATGGGGTATGTTTTCTTGCTATCAATTTCAGCATAAATCTGTAGCTTGTTTCTTTTCTTAGCTTCCCCACCCTTTTTCTTTTTACTGTTTCAGCTGATCTTGCTTGTTTAATTAAATGATTTTTTATGAGAAGTATCGGCTTTCGGATGTGGGTTGTTGGGTCTCTAAGTCTTGTATTAATTCTACACTTTGAAAAGAAGATTGGGAAAAATGAGACTTTATACCTTTGAGTGCATTGCACCTGCTATTGATTTTAGATATTTTTTATTGGAAATTTGATTGCTGGTTTAGGCGTTTTAGCTTTAAGGTTGAAACAATGAGTTGGAATATGGATTTTGGTTTATGATTCTCTGTATGAATAATGATATGAGCTTCTTGAAAGCTAGAAAATTTTGCTTGTATTTGATTTTCCAAGGGTTTAGGAGTATTACATATGAATGGCAGTTGAACAATGCTTGTTTGAAATTACAAAATGTCGACTTTCACCTGAAGTGATGCAAACTCTTTCTGTCCTCCATCAAACACTTTTAAAAGCTACATAAGATTTACAAAGTTTGATGTTTAGAATTTTATATTTTGAGGAGTTCTAATTTATGAGATTAAGGTTAGATGGTAGACCTGTCAATTGGGCGATCAAGTTGTTTTGGATCAGGTCAATTCGGGTTTTAGGATTTTTGGGCCTCTTTTGGGTCTGGGTTAATTTTAGGTCCAAGTTAAGTCTTTCAAGTTTTCTGGGTTGGGTAATTATGCATTTGGGTCCACTCGGGTTCGGGTTGGATAGATTTTGGTTGTTTACTTTTAGGGTCAAATTGTGTTGGGTTTGTTTGGTTCAGGCATTTTGGGTTGATCGAGTTCTTAGATTCGTCTCAAAAGCAATAGGTCTAATTAAGGGTAATTCATTCAGGAAGACACGTGGTATGGGAGCTGGACGCAAGTTGAGGACCCACAGGAGGAGGCAACGGTGGGCCGATAAGGCATACAAAAAATCCAACCTTGGAAATGAATGGAAGAAGCCATTTGCTGGTTCTTCCCATGCCAAAGGCATTGTCCTTGAGAAGATGTAAGAATTCCCTATTCTTTTTTTTCATTTTTGGTGCTTTTGTTTTCATTGAACACTAATTCAGTATATGCACTAATGGCTTTATAACATCCAGAGGTATTGAAGCTAAGCAGCCGAACTCTGCTATTAGGAAGTGTGCTAGAGTTCAATTGATCAAGAATGGGAAGAAGATTGCGGCATTCGTCCCAAATGATGGTTGCTTAAACTACATTGAAGAGAATGTAAGTAGAACTTAAGTGAAATTGTATGATATAATTTTTTAAGCGTGTTAAGTAGGCCTATCAATTGGACAAGTTGGGTTGGTTGTGGATTAGATTATTTTAAATCGGACCAATTCAGGTTTTAAAAATATTTAGTCATTGTGTTTTGGGTCATTTTCATGTTTGAGTCATTTTGAGTCAGTGTTATCTAGGTTTGCACCTAGGTGCCTACATCACTTGCTTTAGCACTAGGCAACAAAAATGCCTCATTCTTTCAAGGACTCTCGCACGGCAATATAAGGATTCTAGCCGTAAAGAGTGCCCCTTGTGCCCTTGACAACATTGATTTGGGTTTGGTTCAATTTCAGGTTTGATCATTTTGGATTTGAATGTTTAGGATTTTGGTCTATTTGGGTGTGGGTTTGAGGCTTGGGTCTCTTATGGGTTTTAGGCTTAGTCTAGCAATGCTTCTCAAAAGTGTTTTTGGGAAAAAAGCACTTTTGGGGAGAAGCTAAAATTTTCAGCTTTTGAATATAGTGTTTTTGGGTTAATTTTTTGCCTGGAGAAGCGCTTTTTTAGGTCATTTCAAGATTAGTTTGCTTTGTATCAATTCGTTTTGAATTCAAGCTGTTTCAAGTTTAAGATGTTGACTTCTAATTGTCAAAATGAGTTGTATCTTGTTTGGGTTGAGCTGGTCGAGTTTTTGAGTTCGAATTAGAATTAGAATTGGCAAGTTTAATAATGTTAAGTGCATTAGGTTGCTGATACTTTTCCGATGATAATTGGCTTATGTAGGATGAGGTGTTGATTGCCGGATTTGGACGAAAGGGTCATGCTGTGGGTGATATTCCTGGTGTTAGGTTCAAGGTTGTGAAGGTATCGGGTGTTTCACTGTTGGCACTCTTCAAAGAGAAGAAAGAGAAGCCTAGATCATAAATTTTGAGAGAGGTCTCTCATCGTGTTCTGTTAGTTCTATTTATAACAAACTATAGAGATTTTTATTGCTATGTAGCTATTTGGTCAACCTGTTCACTTTATCTTAATATTTTGTGCTTTTGTACTGATGTTGATGCTTTGATGCTTTTTTAAACTGTTCTTTCCCCATGCTATGATTCAAACTAGTCTTTCAAATCATACCATTTCGAGTTGATACATTTTAAATATTTTTTCATATATTTTTATAACTAACGTACCAATAACAAGAAATCACCTATCGTCAAATAGAATCACCACATAGAACAAAAAAAAAATAGCACTAATTGACGGTGGAGATCAATAATCATATAAAATAGTATTGGACCATTTGCACTTGCATGGTTTTAAGCTGCTTAAAAGTAGCATCCCAAGGAGGAGCTCAAATCTGCAATGGCCTCTTTTCATCTAATCTATAGAACACCTAAACTGCAATTACGAACATCGCTAAAATAGAAAAAAAAAACAAAAAAAACGTAACAGCTTCATTTCTTTTAAGGTATCATAACAATCTCTCGCTTCTTTAAGATTGGCCAACGAAGGACCCGGTTGCCCTGTAGTAAGCCATATTTGCTACCTCTCTTTTCATTGTGTTCGGATACAATTATAGATAAACCCACTACGTATTGTTATTTATTACCACGTTTTGAAACAGGGATTTAACAAATTAAAGATATTTCCAATTTAACATCCAAAGATGAAGTTTATGATTTGCTGATTAAAAGAGATACTGATAACCATAATAAAATCACTGAAGCACATTATGAAGACATGGAAATGTCAAAAGATTCAATACAGAGAGAAATTACTTGATTAAATTAACTAAATTAATTAAATTAATTTCTAAAATTAAATAATTTTTTCAATCCAATTCTAATTTCATTAAAGTCATAGCAATTTTATAGTAATAGAATATATGAGAAAAATATATTTAATTTTCTTATTTAATAAATTCATAATGACTAATTAATTTAATTCTATATTTGAATTTCAATTACTTAATTACACATAAATAATTTAAAGAACTTTAAATTAATTCCTAACTCAATTCTTGTATTTAGCAAGAAAACACATTCACTGTGGATAGTGATACGTGCGATCTATTTCTCTTACTTCATCGTTTCTATTCATTGGTTCTACATGCAACTGATTTCTAATTATCTCGAGCTAGTAGAGGGACGAACTGGACATAAATAATTATGGATCAAATAATTTATAATTAAGTTTTGGCATTTTGCCTATTAATTATAACATTTAGTCATGAAGTCATTTCAATAAAATATCATGACTGAGCTCTCCCTTATTCTAAATCATTATGAAAGCTACATAATAAGTGTTTGTCCAATGACCTTATTAGAAGTGTGTTACCCTCATAAGATACATTTAATCTCTTTGGGATAAATTCGTTCTTCTAATATGATTCTATTTTATCTCATGGTAATCATTACATCTTCCTTCATAAAAAGTCAATTACTATCAAAGAGTAATTAAATCATTTATCACAAAGACAAATGACACATGACATGTTTACTTTTCATTTATCATGTAATGCCGATAAAAAAATATCATTTACCCTTTGTTTGGGCTATGAATTTCGCTGTTGTGGAATGATGCTACATACTAAAAAAGTTAATTTTAGGTTTTGAAGTCTATTCAATTTAGTCCAATTTTTATAATTTAGTCTCTAACCTTAAAATTAGTCATGGAACATTTCATTCAACCAACCACTATAAAACTCATCATCAAATGGTTCATCAATTAACCATAAAAGAGGCAAGGGTTTAGAAATGTTTAGTGACTCTTGAAGAGGTCCTTGATGAAGATGGTGGTAGGAAGAATGTTGACAAATCCACAGCCTAATTTAATACTTTTCACTTTTGATAACTAATAATATGTAAATCTATTAAATGCTTTGAAGGAAACATAAAATAACAATGTATGTCCTTGTATCTCGAAGAAAACTACAAGTGTAGTAAAAATAAGGAACAAAACAACATAAAAAACAACTAAGCTAAACAAGAAAAAAACCTAGAAAGCTAAAAATGGTTGAGGGAATAAAAGATGTTCACAAAAAGATGATAAAGATCCCTCTTTTAGTTGTGGCATAAAGACGCCTTAAGTACATCAAATTCCTTAACCTTAAAATTAACAAAAATGCCTTTAAAGAAAATGTGATGACTTGAGCTAAGTTTGATAAAAAATTCCCTTACAGTTTTTCATCCATCAGACTTCAGTGTCGTGACACCTAAGCTTTGGTGTCGCGACATCCAATGTAGTGGGCACGAGCTTGGTTTTAAGGGCACTTGGTGTACGACACAGCCTTGCTGGTGTCGCAACCTTAATGACAAGCCACTAGTTACCCTCACTTCAATAATTGGCTTGGAGTCGTGACCTCAAGGGCTTGTAGTTGTGACTTTGAGGCTTAGTGTCATGACACCACATACTTAGTGTCACAACTTCAACGACAAGTTACTCCTAGTTGGGTTTTCGTTGAAGTTCACTTCTTTAAGGTGATGGAGGGTTAGTGTTGTGACACACAGACACCTGTGTTGTGACCCCCATAACAATTGAGGTCCTCCTTGATGTTTGACCTTAATGATCTCCCTACAGAAGCTCAAATAAATCATTAAACTCCCAACGACATAGTTTTTCCAATTTGGGTCTCAAAAGAGGTGAAATATGTATAACTAACATTGATAATGGAAAATATAGAACGATCGCAAAACAATAAGAAAAATAAAAATAAAGCACCCAAATTTTATGTGGAAAACCCTTTCAGGAAAAATCACGAGCAAAGGAGAAGAAAATTCACTAATGCCAAATTCGAATAATAGAAGAGGAGTTTAGACTACATCTATTTATAGGTTGAAAAACCTTATTCTAATCAATGTCAAGTAGATGAAGTGTAGTAAGGTTGAAAAACTTTATTCTAATCAATGTAAAATAAAATAAGTATAGTTCTATATGGATTTTACTTTTATTTATTTTATCACGGTATTTTATTTTAACAAGGATTCAAGTCACTCAACTTTAACAATCTCCACCTTGACATGAACTCTCAACGAACAAGTTCTCTACCTATTCCACGAAGCCCTTTAAAGCGTGTTCTTCAACAATGAACACCAACCAAGTCCAAGCAATGCTCAAACTTGGTTATAGGAAGTGACTTAGTCATCATATCTGCAGGATTTTCATGAGTACTAATTTTGCTCACAATAATATCTCCACGAGCAATAATATCACGCACAAAATGATATCGAACATCAATATACTTTGTTCTCTAATGAAACATTTGATCTTTCGTAAGGAAGATGACACTTTGACTATCACAAACATCGTATTGATCTGAAGGTTTTTACTAAGTTCAATAAAGAGTCCATTTAACCAAATAACTTCTTTACAAGCCTCAGTAATCGCCATGTACTCAACTTTAGTAGTAGACAAAGCAATTGTAGTTTGCAAAGTGACTTTCCAACTGATTGCGCAACCCCCAATAGTAAAGACATACCCTGTGAGAGATCTTCTTTTATCAAGGTCTTCAGTAAAATCAGGATCAACATACCCAATGACTCCATCTCTATTTCTTTCAAACTATAAGTAAACATTAGTAGTACCTCGTAAGTATTTGAAAATCCACTGAACTACTTTCCAGTGTTCTTTTCCAGGATTTGTCATGTATCTACTAACTGCACTAATTGCATATGACAAATTTAGAAGTGAACAAACCATAGCATACATGAGAGATCCCACTACACTAGAATATAGAACATGTGACACATAGTCAATCTCATGATCTGATTGTGGAGACAAAGCTGATGAAAGTCTGAAGTGGACTGCTAATAGAGTGCTAACAGGCTTGGCATTCTGCATATTGAACCTGCAAAAAACTTTCTCAATGTACCATTTCTAACTTAGGTATAATTTACATTCTTTTCTATCTCTGAGAATCTCCATCCCAAGTATCTTCTTTGCTGCTCTCAAATCCTTCACCTCAAATTCTTTACTCAGCTGGGTTTTAACATTTCTTATCTCTCCTTTATCTTTGGCTGCTATCAACATGTCATCAACATAGAGGAGTAGATACACAAAAGAACCATCACTGTTTTTCTTAAAATAAACACAACTGCCAAAGCTATTTCTTTTAAAATCATGGGTAGTCATAAAATAATCAAACCTCTTATACCACTTCCTTGGTGACTGTTTCAAGCTATAAAGAGACTTTTTCAGCAAGCAAACATAGTCCTCCTTTTTCTGAGACTATAAAACCCTTTTGTTGTTGCATGTAAATATCTTCCTCAATTTCTCCATGTAAGAATGTTGTTTTTATATTTAACTGCTCAAGCTCCAAATCATACATGACCATAATACCAAGTAAGGCTTGAATCGAACTATGCTTCACAATTAGAGAAAACACATCTGTGAAGTCTACACTTGGAATCTGACTGTAACCTTTTGCAACCAGCCTTACTTTTATCTGGGTTCTTCAACTCCTAGAGTCCCTTCTTTCTTCTTGAACACCCATTTACAATGAACATCCTTTTTACCCTTAGGAGCTTCACTAAGTTCCATGTTATATTCTTATAGAGTGATTTCATCTCTTCTTATATGACAAACATCCATTTTCCTAAATCTTCACAACTAACTTTCTCGGAATAAGTAGATGGCTCTTGATTTGCATCCATATCTTAAACCACATTTAAAGCATAAGCAACTAGGTCAGCCTCGACCTACCTTTTTGGAGGTTTAATTTCTCTTCTAAGCTTGTTCTTGGCAATAGAATATTGTGGTGCTAACTGTGGTGAAGAAGTAACTCTACTCTGATTTTTTGTTTTAACCTGAGAAGTAGACTCTATTGTAGATCCTAGATCAATCTGATTTGCAGAATTTATTAAACTCATCAGCATAGAATTCCAAACCATTATTTGTGCGAAGGTGCTTTATTTGTTTTCCTGTTTGCTTATCGATCATAGTATTTCAATTCTTAAATGTGGACATGTCACTTTTCTACTTTAAGAAGAATGCCCAAACGTTTTTGGAAAAATCGTCACTGATCATCGACATATAATTACCTCCACCCCTCGAAGCCACTCTAAATGGTTCGCATTGTCAATCGTCAAATTCGCACTGTCAATTGGATTGCTTTTGGAGATCACACTATCTGACAATTTATTTGGTAACTAATTATTTATTTTGGTCTAGTTATAAGTGGCATGTAAATATGATGTTGTTTATATGTGTTATAAGCATTATGGATATGTTTTGTATTAATTGAAGTATGAGATGTGTTATTGTGGTGTGTAATGACAATGATATGTCTATATAAGTGTTTTTGACAATATGTTATATGCCTTATAAAAAAAAAGGTTAAGGTACTATCGAATTGGTACTTTTAGGTTTGCTATAGCCAAAGTATAATTGTATGTTTCATGTTCTTGAGATGCTTGGATACATGTTTTGTGATTTAGTAAATGATATATGTGAATTGGATTTTAAATGTTTGAATTGTGGTACTAATGAGTGTACATTGGCTAGACACATAGGTTGAATGATTTTTGTATGTTTTAAGCTTAGTTGAATGTGTTTTAAACATGTCAAAGTGATTAGAAATGAGTTGGCTTGGTGTCTAGGAATTGGTTGAGGAATTGGCTTGCATTAGGGGTCATTTTGGAAGCATACGACTGTGTGCCACACACGGTTGTGTGTCTTTTTAATTTTAAAGTGCAAGTTTTTCCACACGGCATCAATGAGTTACACGGTCTAGAGACACGGGTGAGTGAGTAGCCACACGGCCTTGTTTGAGGCCACACGAGCTAACTTTTGTCACACGGTCTGACCACACAGCCGTATGACCTCTATTTTCAGTTTTTTTTCACAGTTTTCTGTTTTGTTTCAGTTAGTCCTTATTTGTTTCCAAATTGTTTCTAAGGTCCCATAGGCTCGATTTAAGGCTGTTTTTGTATGAATGCTATGATTATTGATTGGACATTGATATATAATATTTAAATTAATTTTTGAATTGTGTTTAAATATTATCGGATATGTTAATCGTCATAATATCTCGTGACCCTATTCCGGTAACAGGGACGAATTAAGGGTGTTGCAAATCCGTACTCACGAACTCTTCATATACAATCATTTAAACTTACGCCAAAATTTCAAAATATTAGGTTTCATCCGAAATCCAAGTGCAGTTCGTTGCAGCGCTTTTTTATGCATACTCACCATTTTGTTGCCTTTGAATTGCAAAGGGCCAGAACATTTGGTCCCTTTAAATTGCACTGGACTTTATCTTTAGAGGAGCAAGAAGAGGCTTGTTTACTTATGTTTTCTCATACGAATCTCTTATCTCCAACTATTGGGGATCCCATTTCCGACTCAAGATATGGGGCTCTATTTATTAACAAGTGGGAATTGTCGAGGTATTTATGCGAATAGGCATAATCTATGGAATCGAAAGAGCAATCCAAATGAAAGAATTGTTGCTTTCTCACCGAAGGGCATTTTTATAATTTTGGTCATTTTTTATGAATTGTTTTCTTTTCACAATTCTTATTATAACAAAAAAAAAACCCACTTTATTTTTTATATGTGAAACTACACTCATCTCCTCTTAACCGCGTATTATATATTATTTTTTTATTATTGCATCATATCGAGTATTTTTCCAAGTGATGACGCAACAATATAATGTTAAACCAACTCTATGTTAAATAGAGAAAAAAAAAACGTTCCCACCATAACTGTCTCCACCATTTACCCCCAAAACACCAAAATAAAGAAAAATGAAAGAGAAAACAATGATGAATCAAAGAGACGGGCACTGCAAAACATTTCAATAACATAAAGACTGAACATGCTTTTTAAGCTATTCAATTCTTTCTCATTTTAATAGAAACTATTCTCATATTCAGTTCTTTTACTCATTTTAATAGTAACTATTCTCACTGTCATGCAGGGTGGAGGCCAAAAGAGCACGGCACAGGAGCATGCCATTCCCACCCTTTCTCTTGCACAAAATTGAAACAGCAAATACAAATAAAAATGTTAATACCAAACCAAAACTGATGCCGACCTTCATAATTTCTAAAGCCAAAAGCTAAATCACTGCGATACACCCAACCACTTGGAGAAGTTCTCAAACTCAGTGTAATCACTGTCCGAGATCATAGTCTTATACCATGCTTTGCCTGCTGACTTGATTGCTGTTGCCTCCTCCTTATACACCAAAAGAGGAACACAAATGGAAAAGGCAAGGAGTCAATTAACTAGCATAGCATTCAATAACTCAACATTACCAGAAGGCATGCTCTAAATGCTTGAAAAGAAAAACATATTTTGCCTCAACAGGCATGAGGCTCTAAGCTAGTCAATAAATATGTGTAGCTAGCAATAAGTAACCAAAGCACGGATAATCAGCAGCAACATCACCTTATAGAGAATAGAGGTAATATCCTGACAACTAAAACGTGTAAGATAAAAAATACACACACTTCTAAGAAATCTAAATAACAAGAAGAATTATCTCATAAGCACAAAGGTATATACAGCAAATAAGCATACATTTATAAAATAATAATAAACAAAACTGTTCCATTAATCATATGATAACTGCAATCAAATTAAAGAGACAAAACATCCAAAGACATTAACATCAAGTAGAATAACATACAATTCCAGTGAGATAGTTCTATAAGGGCTCAGCCAAGCCATAGAAAATTGTCAGTTATCATCATTCAGAAACTCAATAACAGTGAATGCTAAATCAAAGCTAAAACGATTCCATTACTCAAATAATAATGACAATCAAATTCCAGAAACAAAAAATCCAAAGGCATTAAACATCAAGTAGAACATATAATTCAATGACATGAAGAGTTCCAACCTAAATCACAGGAAATTGCAATAACCATCATTCAGAAACCCAACAACAGTATATGTAAATAAAAGCAGAATATAGATACCTTAGACACGGGCTTCCTCTTCTTGTCAAGCTTCTCCTTCTTAGCCTTAACACGTTGTGCCTCAGCCAAAAGAGCCATCCTCCTTGCTGTCTTTGCATATGGGTTCAACTTCAGCATAGCATTCAAGTTCTTAAGAGGATTCTTCTTCAATGGTGCCCTCTTGATCTCCTTTTTAATTGGCTTCACCACGGACTGCACCTCATCGGAGTTAATTATCCTACCGAGATCCGCATTCACCATCTTAGAACGAGGCAAGATGTACCCTTTCTTCTTCTCGGAAGGCTTCTCAAATGACCCATAAATCGAATCCAGCTTCTCGTAAGCCGATTTGGTCCATATAATGAACCTTCCAAGGTGTCCTCCAGGAGCGAGTTTCAATAGATTAAGTCTCTCTACATTGGCAACCTCGACTCCAGGAATGTTACGAAAGGCCTTAACGAGCTTTGCCCCCTCTGTTCCATAAACAATCAATGGACCTTTACGGGAAATGTACCTCCGGTTTCTCATTTTCCCTTTCCCGGGTCGGATTCCAACGCTGTCCTTAGCCTTTTCCACGTCGGGATATGCCCCAACCTGTTTCAAAACCTTAATTGCGGCAGAGGTTTTCTCAACGCTCTCCACGGCGTTAGACATGACCAGAGGCATCTCCGGGACGGCCTCGATGCGGTGGCCACGTGCCATGACGAGGGAGGTTACGGCAGAGGCAGCGATCGCCGAAGCAACGGCATAGCGCTTCTGGTTAACGTTGATTTTCCGGTGCCAGCGGCGCCAAATCTTGGTCGGAGCAAACATGCGGCCTCCACGACACATGTTTCCGAAAGCACCTTGACCAGCACGGTGAGTACCTCCGCCGGGAACACGGGGGATGCGAGAGACAGCGCGGCCTGTGCCCCAGGATTCGGCAGAGGTCTGGTGACCGGCGCGTTTGGAGACTGCATAGGGTTGGCGGCGGTTTTTGGAGATGTTGTCGTGGACGAAGGTGACAATGTCGGGTCGGATCGAGGCTTTCATGACATCGGCGAGTGGGACGGTTTGGGTGGAGTCAGTGGCCATGTCAGATTCTATGGTTTGGACGGAGACCAGAGGACGTGCAGCGGCGGCGGCAGCTGCTGCCATTGTTTAGGGTTTTGGCTTGTGGGAAGGGAGAAAATGAACTTAAAACGAGAGAGATATATAAGGGGGCGCTAGGGTTTCGAGAGTGTAGAGGACCAGAAGCGTAAAGAAAAGGCAAAATGGGTAAAAGTGTCATAATAGCCCCCGTACTATACTGATATTTCATTTCAGTCCCTATATTTAAAAAAGATAAAGTAGATCGATATTCACCTAACTTTTAAAATTATTTATTTTAGACACCAATAAAATAAAATTTACAAAATAAACACTTATATTACATAATTTATTCATTTGGATCACTTCCGTTAAAATTGTTAAGGCTTAGATTTTTCTTGTGAATAATAAAACTATTTATGCATTTCCAACTAATATTATAATTTCCAAGTCAGCATTTCTTTTCAAATAGAAAAAGATTGGAAAAATGCTGTCCCTTCTGTTTTTTTTAAAGCTCAACAACCTTTTTAAGTTCCATCTTTTTCAACTTCATCTACGACATTTGGATTAATGGGCTGCAAAAAGTAAAAGTTGTTCATCAGTTTGCAGTTGAAGCCTCTATAGATAACTAAAAAACACCATTGCACTTGCATATCCAGATTCCTCCATTATCTCCGTAATATATTGTTGCACCAAATCAGCTTTCTTAGCCACCAATTTAGCTTCTTCAACCTTTACAAGCACCCATTCTTGTTCCATCTCCCTCAACTTCCCTTCAGTTCGATCCCTTTATATATATATATTAAAGTAAATACCTAAAAGAATCTATATTTTTCCTTTGATTCTTTCAAGATTGTAAGGTCCTCATAATGGTCATTTTCTTTTGGGATCCATTCTTTGAATTCTCTTGTAAGCTTTATCTATATTTTCCTTCTCCCTTTAAAATCCACCTCTTCAAATTTACCTCCATTCTTAATAACTTTTTGGTTTTAAGAATTTATTCCCATTTCTCATCTGGGGTTTCCCTTATTTCCTTCCATTTCTCTCTCTTTTTTTTTTGTATTAATTTCTTTTGGTGTTGAATTCCAGTTGATATAGGAAGAAAAGAAAATAGAATTTTCCCATTTGAGTATCCCTCATTTGCTTAGGAAGCAAAATCCCAGTTGGTTTCTGCAGTTTTAGACTGGTTCTCATTGATTTAACTGTCATTTCTTTGCTCATAAAATTTATAAAAATATAATATTTTTTTGCAAAATTTCATCTTTTTTTCAAAGCTATGGATAAGCTTGGGCTCTATGAATCAACGGCAGTGGCGATAACAGGGAAAATTATGGCCATTGCCATAATAGTTCTCTTCTTAGTGGTGATAACAAGAGAGGGTGAAAGGTTTGGAAGAAGGGAAGTTGAGGAAGACGGAACAAGAGTGACTGCTTGTAAAGGTTGAAATGAAAATTATAATATTAGTTGGAAATTCAGAATTTTTTTATTCACACAAAAAAGTGCATCTAAGATTTCCGTTAAACAATTTTAGTTAAACAATTTTAATAGAAGTGACTAAAATAACAAATTAAGTAATATAAATGTCAATTTTGTAAAATTTAATTTTTAAGTGTCTAAAACAATTTTTTTTCGAAAGTTAAAAGTAACCATTTATATAATTTATTCATTAAAAAAAAGGGACTGATCCTAAATGATAAATGAAGGAACCAAATAATCCTTTGGGTTAAAATTGTGCCATTAAATGTTTATCATATCAGGGATTGAAGGAGTTGGTAAATTGTGTCATTAGATATTTATCATATCAAGGATTGAAGGAGTTGGTAAATTGTGTCATTAGATATTTATCATATCAAGTATTGAAAGAGTTGGTAATGGTGGTTCGAAGGTGGTGTGTTAAATGTTTATCATATCCGGATTGAAGGAGTTGGTAATGGTGATTCGGAGGTGGTGTGTGATAGGGTAGTCATGATGATAGATTGGTGGGTAACACGGAAGAATATAGGATTTTATTTTAAGGGGTGAAATTTTTAAATCTGAAAATATTTTTTTTAAAGTAAAAATGTATTAAATCTTCTTAAATATTTTTTTTATTAAATAAATAAATTTAATATTTTTTAAAAAGTATAAACGATTTAATTGTAAAAAAATTAAAAGAAAAAAATCACACTATATAAACTTAAATATTTATTTTCAATATGAAAAAAAGAATAACTGATATTATACTAAAAATTTCATAAATATCATTATAATTCCAAAAATTAAATTAAAAAAAAAACTTGGCCTTAGTCCTATTTCTCAATACTAGGCATCTTAAATTGCACCATCCGTTTTTTATAAGATTGAACTCATCAGTGATAGAATCCGTTGAAAATTCTCAAGCTATCTCTTTTTCGATGTATGCCACCAAGCTGAAAGAAAATCATCCTCCATTTTGTTGCGAAGCCTTGCCTTCACAATTTTCATGACTAAAAATGCTCGTTCGGTTGTTGCAGTAGACACGAGAAGAGTTAGCACTAGACGAGTAATTCTATCAAGAAGATGATAAATACTTGACTTATTTGTCTTAGCTACCACTTGACACAATTCAACAACTATAGAAGCTTTCCCAACTCCGTGCTTTGATGAGCATCAAGTTGAAAATGCTCCAACTGAATTAATTAATTTTGGAATTGGGCTTTAAAGTCCATATTGGACTTCTAAGATTAGTCTTTCAAGACCCATCATACATTAAAATTTGATTATTATTGAAGTTATATAATTAAAAACTAAAAATTACTTTGTTAAGGTAAAGTATAACCTTATGGCTTAAGGGAGCGAATTATATGAAATACAATTTGGCCAAGACGGCAAATATTATATAATGTGGACACCAAATCTAAAATACAATATAATTTATATATATAATTCAAAATTTTAAAAATTCCAAGCCCCCCGACGCGCCCCCTCTAGATGCATCCTTGGTGGGCAACATGATTAAGGGCGGTTGAGGGAGGGATTAGCGGAGCAGCGTGATTGATATTGCCGCCATTTGCCTTTTCATATTATTTTAATAAAAATATATCTATAAAAATAAATATTTAAAAAAATTATATTGAAAGGTTATTTTGACTTTGTATATAAAAGGCATAATAATAAATTTAGGCTTTAATCTATATATTATTATTTAATTTAGATCTTACTATTTTATTTGAAGCATCAAACATTGATAATGTATCATTATTTTTGTCTTGTATGTCATGCCAACAAATAATTTAATACTTTAAAACTTTAAAAATGAAAAAATAAAAAAAATCAAATAAAAATTATAATTATAAAAATTATAAAAAGAGCTATTCAAAATTTTAAAAATAACTACATCAAAATAGGTCTTTAGTGGCATTTTTTAAGCCTTTGGCAAAACATTTCTAAAAACTGTTAAAAACTATAGTGGCATATAGAAAATTGTTGCAATAAGAATCGCCATGAAAAATAATGGTTTTTTTTAAAAAACGTCGCTATAGGTATAAGACATTTAACACCCATTCTATGAGAAAACTCCGCTATATGTAAGACCTTTTGTGGCATGTTTTCTACAAAACAACCGTTGGTGAACGTTACAAATATCAAGTGCCATTAAAGCACTTTTATGATAAAAACCTTTGATTTATTTAATACATAAACTTGAAAACAATTTTAAAATCATGAGAAATAGATAAAAATCAATTTTAGAATTTTAAAATCATGTTAAAGCCATTTAGAATCGATTCATGGGGGTTTGAAGGTGTCTAGGACCAAAAACGAGTCTCAAAGGACTCAATTCCATCAAAACAGTGCAATGGCACAGTTAGGGGCCTAGGTATTGGTACCTAAGGCCTTAGGTACCAAACCCTGACCCATGTACTATCTAGTTGGGCATTTTGCCAAGTAAGGGTGTGATAAATTTGACAGGGTTTTAGACCTTGGGCACTTAGGATGAATTTTTTGCCCTGTTTAAGTTGAGAACTGATATCTACACCATGGGTATCAAACCCTATGTATAGGGGTTTGAGTTCTAAACACCTAAAACTCATTCCAAAATACCTCTAAACAAAGCATCCATGAAATATGCTTTATAAACAACCATATATAAGTAAGAGTCTTCATAAAACTTGTTCTAATTAAACCATTATCCAACAAATCATTCATGAAACAAGGTTAGCATAATAAGGCATTTATAATACCATTCAAAATGAGATTTATGCTCTTCAAATCAAATCTCAAAATAAGGAATGGAAATCTACATGCATGCCTAGGAATATTTAAGCATCTCATGATAAAAAGTACCAAGTGAGCCTCCTAACTCAAAAAAAAACATAGACAACTTCTCAAGTAACAAATAACATGTGAAATCAACATATTTATACACATAGACACCATAAGTTCCTTCCATAAGCTACAAATAATCCACTGTCAAACTCTTGATGGTCTTAATGATAGTGTGATGTCCAATTTGAGTAAGGCTTCAAGAATCCACAAGTCGATAATCTACGCGCAAAAGCAACAATGTGTAAGCATATAATAATTATTAAGTTCAAATGGAATTGACTAGAGTTACTTTGTCTTGATTTATATCATTATTATATACTACACTTCACATGTGAATTATTATACATTTTATGTTCATTTAAACCGTGGTACCAATTTCTTTTTACGGTAAGGTAAAATACATATAAAGAAATGACATTACATGAAAATTCATAGCTCAACCAATTTATATTCATTGACAATAAGCCATATCTTATTTTTGTAAAACCTTTTTCACCCAATGCAACCTTAGTAAAATGCACTCGAATACACGGGTAACCACCACCACATCAATGTAGCTCATGAAACGACCTGAAAGTTAATTGTAACAACCTGTTTTTAGTGGTGTCGAAAATAATGGTTTCAGGACCACAATTTTGACTAGTAAGTTAATATTTTATTATTTAGTTAATATTCATAGATTTATTACAATATCATATTAAAATTTGGTTAGAAAATGTTAACATTTAGATAGTTAATTAAGTAAAAGGAACTAAATCATAAGAGTTACAAAAGTTAATGCTATTAATCTAAATGAGTTAAATGATTATATAAGCATGATTAGATGGTTTTAAATGGAAATTAGCCAATTTTGTAGTGGGTGGACGATTTGGTTTACAATGATAGTAAATTTTTGTTAATTTAATGGTTAAAATGGTAATTTGGTAAATAAGTAAAAAATTAAATAAAAGATGAAAACATCATCTTCTTTCTTGTTTTCTTTTGTTTAAAATCGAATACGCTGTAACACCCTTAACCCGTCTCTGCCGTCAGATTAGGGTTACAGAGAATTATAATACAATCAGAAACATTTAAACTTTGTATTATACAATAATTGAATCACATAATAAACCATTTATATACATGTACACTATCCCTAAATTGAGCCCTCGAGACCCTAAAAATAACTTAAAAGAAATTTGGGACCAATTTGAAACAAATAAAAAATTTTAGGAAAAAGATGCAAAATTTGCAAAACAAGGGTCACACGGCCGTGTGCCTCTCGAAAGTTAAACGGCCTGAGACATAGGCGTGTGTCTTACACGGCTGAGACACACGCCCGTTTCTCAAGCCATTTAACTTTCGAACTAGGGACACACGACCGTGTCCCAGCCCATGTCCTTATCCGTGTAACTCACTGAGTAGGGTCACATGGTCGTGTCACACGCCTGTGTGCCAGGCCGTGTAACGCTCTGAGTTACTCCACATACCCTTGTGTCAGGCCGTGTGTTAGGCCATATAACTCACTGGCTTGCACCCTAAGGAAATCATCAGATGACACACGGTCATGTCGCCAGGCCGTGTGCCTCACACGTTTGAGTCACACGCCCGTGTCTCAGGTTGTGTGAACCCAAAATTTACCTAAAATCAAACCATTTCATACCATTACATGCATAACCTTTCTACCTATTTTAGCACACTTTAAAGGGACCTAAAAAATGTCCAAACACACATCAATATGCCATTTCATGATCCTAAATCAATTAACCAATATGCCATTCAAATGTACCTCAATTATAACAACACAACATTTACCAAAACATGTGAACATTACCTAATTCCATGCATAAAGACTTCATTTTATTATATGCCTAAAACACATCATAATTGACCACTTCCAAGCCAACATCTTGTTCCAAAATGCCATACACAAAAATTCTCAAAAGTGATCAAAATGACTTTCCTAAACAAGCATTATAAGTCCATCAAGCATTCATAAACATCAAGGCACAAACATACCAAATTACTATTTACATATTAATCAAAACACCATATAAACCACCCTATACATGCCATTATAAACCTTGGTCAAAATACTCAAAAACTGCTGAAAAGACTTTCTGATAGTGTGATAGGTCTTGACAAGCTTCCAAATCGATCGAGCTTCCGATAATCTATAAAACAAATAAAAGAAACTACATAAGCAATGAGTGCTTAGTAAGCTTGTATAAACCAAAACATAACTTACCATTTCATTTGCATTATATAAAGCATAAATATAATGTCAACCAAAACCATAATCTTGGTATAAGCCTATATATCATCATCAAACTCACAAGTTAGCACACTTGTACATAATCCAAATGAATTAACCATAAGATAAATCAATTTCCATATGAAATACATCATTTAGTTCATGCATTCTTTCCATAAGACTATGCTTAATTCCATTTGAATACTTACTATTTCATTTCCTTTTCTTGCTCATTGAACCATCCAGAATTACATCGGATACCCAGGAAAGCTCACACGGAGTGTGCCTTTACATATAACCATAACATTCCCTTTACATCATTGCTGACACAGCTATGGGTCGGAATGTAAGCTATACGATATTGCTCACATGAGCTATGGAGAATCCGCAACAAATGCAGGACCTCAGTCATCGGTAGGACATTCAAGACCAGCACTCGAAACATGAAATCCCTAATGACATGTCATTTGTATCCTAAGAATTCCTAAGGTTCAACCGAGACTTAATATCTGTCAATTCATCATATCATTGATACGTTTATATATTTCGATCCATTTACATTAAAAATAACATAGTAAAAATTCAAATTAAATAATATTAGTATGATAATCGTTCATACGAACTTACCTCGATGATTAGGGGCATAGTAGTTAGGTCAAACAAGCTTTTGTTTTTCCTCGATCTAGGTCCGTACGTGGTTTATCTTAATTTAAATAGGTAATTCCAATCAATTAAACAATTCTAGTATTCAATTTAATCCACATTCCATATTTATGCAAAATTACCAATTTACCCCTAATATTTTAACTTTTCACAGTTTAGTCCTTAGGCTCGTAATTTGAAATCTAACCATTTTAATCCTCCATTCAAGCTAGCCTAATTTCATAGGGACCTATACCAACTCATTTAAACCAAAATTTCATGATAAAACCCTAAAATTTATACCTTTAACAAATTAGTCCTAATTCAAAAGTTCATAAAAAATCACTTTACAAAACTTTTTTATTTTTCAAAAAAGATTCATAATCTATCATTTAATATCACAACCTACACAAAAAAATCCATGGCAAAACTTTCAGCCTTTAACAGTATTACAAATTGACCCTTGAGCTAGCTCGATTAAGCTAAAATGATCTCAAAAACATAAAAATCATTAAAAAGGGGCTCAGAATCACTTACATACACACACCCAAACTAGCCGAACTTCAAAGCCCTAAAAATGGCTATTCCTCTCTTAAATTTCGGTGGAGAAGAATACTAAAGATGATACCATATTTTAATTCTTTTTTGTTTTAAGTTTATTTACCTAATTACCAAATTAACCTTTAACGAACAAAATTTCAACAAAACCATGCCATGCACATCCACTAATTTATTAAATGGTTTATTTACCCTAAAGTCCTTTGGTTTAAAGTTTCATGCCATTTGACCCTTTTAACTAATAGAACTCAATTTTTTCACCTTTTACGATTTAGTCCTTTTCACTTAATTAACTACTTAAACATCAAAATTTAATGACGAAATTTTAATGACCTTTATATTCCCACAGGTAATAAAATAATAAAATAATAAAATAATAATTTACTCATCAAAATTGTGGTCCCGAAACCACTGTTCTAATATCACTGAAAATGAGCTTTTACAACTCTCTCCCTAAAAGAATTTTCGTCTTCAAAAATCTTACCAGAAAATAGGTTTAGATATTGCAATTTCATAGCTTCTTTCGATTCCCAGGTAGCTTTTTCAATTTCATGACGTTTCTAGAGAACTTTAGCTAAAGCTATACTTTTATTTCTCAGCTCTTTAACTTTCCAGGCTAAAATTATGGTCTATTCTTCATTGTACAACATATCTAGTTGAATATCAACATCTACAAGTGAAATCATGTGTGAAGGGTCTAATCAATACCGCCATAACATTGATACATGAAATACGTTATGGATCTTCTCTAACTCTAATGGAAAAGCCAATCGATAAGGTATTGGCCCTATCCTCTCAATGATCTCATACGACCCGATAAATCGCGGACTAAACTTTTCTATGATATCTTTTGAATGACATCATAATTCTTCGGAACACATGTGGTTTCTGAAGTAGAAACTGTCATATGGACCAACATGAAAGTCTGAGTCAAGTGTCGACTCAATCTGTTTCCGTTTAGCAATCAATTCATGTCACTTTTCTGAGTTTCACAGATTTGTTACAAAAACATCAGTCTAGCTTTTAATTCCACTAATATAGAACCATCATCAATCAATGACAACCGTGTGTTCAAAGCTCGCAAATAAAATAAAGATTTTCTCCTCAGAGCATCTGCAACGACATAAGCCTTTCTTGGGTGATAATCAATGGTCAAATCATAGTCTTTCAGCAATTCAAGCCATCTTCGTTGTCTTAAGTTTAGATCTTTCTATGGCATCAAATACTTCAAGCTTTTATGATTCGTGAAGATATGACATTTTTCTCTGTGTAAATGGTGTCGCTAGATCCTCTAAGCAAATATAATAACTATAAGCTCTAAATCGTGAGTTGGGTGATTTCTCTCATGCGGTTTCAACTGTCGAGAAGCATACGCTATCACTTTGCCTTATTGCATCAACACACAACCCAAACTGTTTAATGAAGCATCACTATACATTACGAATTCCTTACGAGACTCTGGCTGAACCAACATAGGTGTCTTGGTTAACAACATTTTCAATTGATCAAAACTTTGATGACACTTTTCAGACCATTCGAACTGGATGTCTTTTTGAAACAGTTTCGTCAATGGCATAGCAATCATCGAAAATCCTTTGAAAAATCTCTGATAATATCCAGATAAACTTAGAAAACTTCTGAATTCTAAAACATTTTTCGGAGGTTTCAGTCCACTATGGCCGATACTTTACTTGGATTAACTCTAATATCGTCTGTCGATACCATGTGCCCCAAAAATCCAACTTCTCGAAGTCAGAACTCACATTTTCTAAACTTAGCAAACAACTAATTTTCGCATAAAATTAGTCATCAATGAACACAACAACAAATCTGTCTAAGTATGGTCTGAATATTCTTATCATAAAATCCATAATCACAGCAGGTGCATTGGTCAAACCAAATGGCAAAACAAGAAAGTCATAGTGCTCGTACCTAGTTCTGAAAGCAGTCTTAGGCACACCCGAGTCTTTAACTTGTAACTGATAATATCCAAAATCAAGGTTGATCTTTGAAAACATTGTTGCACCTTTTAGCTGATCAAACAAATCATCAATACGTGGCATGGGATATTTGTTCTTGATCATGACTTTGTTGAGCTGTCAATAGTCGATACAAAATTGCATTGACCTGTACTTTTTCTTAACAAACAAAACAGGAGCACCCCAAGGAGAAAAACTGGGCCGAACAAAGCCCTTATCTGTCAACTCTTGCAACTGTGCTTTTAACTCTTTCAACTCTATAGGTGCCATTCTATACGGAGCTATCGATATCAGAGATGTTCACAGCACTAACTCAATAGCGAACTCAACCTCTCTAACCGGCGGTAACCCTGGTAATTCTTCTGGTAATACATTTGGGAACTCACATACAGCCAAAACCGATTCTAATTTCAATTCTGAAACCCTAAAATCAAATATGTAGGCTAAATATGCTTCACAACCCTTTCTAATATATTTCTGTGTCATCATAGCTGAGATAACATTAGATGTACCATCCAATCTATCTAATTCAATTAAGATCCTTTCACCATTTTGACATTTTAACATAATATACTTTCGTCTACAGTTCACAACAACATCATGTAGAGTTAACCAGTGCATACCAAGAATTACATCAAAATCATCAAATGGAAACAATATCAAATCAGCCAGAAAGTTGCAATCTCGAATCATCAAAGGACAGATTTTATAGACTTTATCAACTAGCACATACTGACCTAAAGGATTCGTCACTTTAACCACAAATTCAGTAGACTCAAAAGGTATTTTCTTATTTGACACTAAAGTTGAGCATACATATGAGTATGTTGACCCCGGGTCAATCAAAGCATTAACATTAGTATCAAAGATAGAAAATGTACCAGTGATCACATCAGATGCTGAAGCTTCCTCTCGAGCACGAATCACATAAGCTCTAGCTAGTGCCCGTGCCTCAGATCTAAGAGTAGAATCTTTCGTTCCACCTCGACTATTACCCGTATTACCACTATTTCTGGGCGGTCTCCCTCTCGCAGCCGTGTTGCTTGAACGGATATTCTGAACCTTCTCTTTAACTCATCTTTTCGGGCAACCTCTAAGATAATGATCATAGGAACCACATTTAAAACATGACCCGTCTTTCAATTTGCATTCTTTGAAGTCTCGTCTATTGTATTGTTGACATTCGAGTTTGTTGTTTTTGATGCTACCCACACTCGCTATAGATGTAGCTTAAGGTATTGAACTCAAATGTTGCTTTCCTTTATCTCTCCCAGAATAACCTACCGAAGTTGATGAACGATTGTGGAATTCTTTTAATTTCTTTAATAGAGATTAGAATGATTTTCCCATAGGTCGTTTACCCGTATCACGAGCATCAGAATCTACTTTTCTTTTAGCTTTATTGAGTTCCTCAACCTTGTGTGCTCTATCAACCAGAATTATGAATTCTTTCAATTCTAAAATCCTGATTAACAACTTAATGTCTTCATTTAGATTGTCCTCAAGTCGGGTGCACATAACAACCTCTAATGACATGCATTCCCGAGCATATTTGCTAAGTCGCACAAATTCTCATTCATACTCAGCCACAATCATACGACCTTGTTTTAATTCCAAAAATTCTTTGCGTTTCTTATCGAGGAACCTCTGACTTACATATTTCTTTCTAAAATCTATCTGGAAGAATTCCCAATCCACACAGTCTTCAGGCACTACCACGACCAAGGTGTTCTACCACTGATAAGCTGAGTCTTTCAACGGAGAAATTGTAGGAACACTGACACCCCTACGACGCAGCGAAAAATTAAAACATTCGGTGATCCTAACCATGGATCCATGTGTGAGGAACAAATCGGGGTGAAATAAAGGTTTCAAAATTACCGAATCTTTATTCTGAATAGACAGCAACACCTCAGCAACGAGTAATCTAATCTACTATCGAACCAAGTCGCAATCTATCGTAACTCCGGCCTCTATGTAATCCAACCAGTTGATAATGAATGGAAGGAATCCCCAAAACTATTTTGGGAAAAAAAAACTTTGCTTTGACGGCTGCTAGACCCCAAGCAAAGAAAAAATGGGATTTTTATATCTATTTTTAGGGTTTCTAGAAATTAAATAAATATAACTATGTTTTAAACCGAAAATTATAATTACATTAATTATAATAATGATTTCGGTAAACTATATATTTATTTGAATTTATATACTAACCAAATTCATGTTCTCATTATGCGTACAACAACCTTGTACATAATGTGTTCGATATTTGATTATCCAATTAAATTAATTCTATAATTAATTTAATTCAAGCGACAACCAAACACAGTACAAACTATGTTTTATTCCGTTCATTTCAACTATAGGGTGTGACCCTGTAGGTTCTTGTAACGTTAGCAGTAATACTAGAACAATTCCAATGTTACAAACAATGAGTGGCACCTAGCAATGCATCATTGCTACCTAAGTCACAAGAAATCATGATTCGACATAACCTTTTTATGATTAACCTTTCATGTAATAATCCTTAAGTCCTTTATCTCTGGATTGGACACAAGTCATGGAATAGTCACACTTGTATAGTCCATTCCATGTTCCTTGATATCTTAAGTAGACTATGATGTACAGATAAGTATGACATCTCATATCAGCTTATTTGAGCATGGCCATGCATTTTTAGTCTCACTCAATCAAGTGGCCTAAGATATTACTCCCATTATGTAGGAGGGACTTATCCTATATCGATCAACCATATCCCTCTACATAGATCGTGGTATATCCAACATCAGCTTTTATAGAACAACCAGTTACGGTGTACGTTTGACTGTATCAAAATATACAACTCACGATGTTGGGATTATGATGATCCCAAATCTGAAGATCATATACATATTAATCACTATGAGTAATGTTGTGACAATTACATAATAATCCAAGGAACATACTCATAACGGGTCAGTCCAATATGTTGTTCTCTAACACACATATTCATTCATCAATTTTGACATTCCATATCAATGAAAACTCTTTATCATCAATCAACTACATGTTAGTCTTAATGCATTATTGTTGTCCTATCCAACAATAATACTTGACTAAGGACCTTTTAAGAATAATCATATTACTCTCAGGACATTATTATAAAACAATTTATTTATACACACAGAAAAGAAACTGAAATAATAATGGTAACGCCTTATATTAAGAAACATGATAAATCAAGTATGTTGTTACAACCATCTCATGATTGATCTTTGGGCATACTCTAATAGAAACAACACACTTTAAGCATTCAATCGGTGTACATGATAATTCATCAAAAACTCTCATTATATTTTCCAACTAGAACTCGACCCATTCTGGATCATCTTTGGCTGAACCATGAAATTTTTCGGCCCCATACTTTTGAATTTATCAACCGGAGGCTTGCTTGCATATATTTGTTCCAAACCTTGAGGAACTACGGGGACAGGTTGGGGTACGGGTTCGGGTGAAGGTCGTTGAGCCAAGAGGTTCGCTTTTACAAACTCTGCAAACCAGTCAGACATCATCTGGAAGAAGGCTATTTTAACCTCTCCTTTCTGGCCCTCAGTCACAGGTCTACTACCACTAAAAGCTGCTCCATGAATGGAGGCTTGCGCGTTACTTTCAACCTCATTGAAATCAGCTCAGTTGGATGACATCTTATCTATATGAAAACATAGTTCAATTTGAGTCAGGAGTTATCCGCTATCACAAGTTATATAATGAAATGTATTTCTAGACTCCATACATGCTACATTCAGTCCGAGAACCAACAAAATCATAGTTCTGATACTACTAAATGTAACACCCCTAATATGTCTTTGTTATCAGATTAGGGTTATAGAGCATTACTGTACAACCAAAAACATTTAAACTTTATTACCACTAAATGTAACACCCCTAACCCATCTCCGTCGCTGAATTAGTGTTACATAGCATTATTGTATAATCAGAAACATTTAAACTTTTTATCATACAATAATTTAATCACATAATAAACCATTCATATACATGCATACTGTCCCTAAATTGAACCCTCGAGACCTTCAAAATAGCTTAGAAACACCTCAAGACCAATTTGATATAAATCAGATAGTTTACAAAAAAGATGCAAAATTTGCAAAACAAGGGTCACACGACTGTGTGCCTCACACAGATGAGACACACGCCCATGTTTCAGGCCATGTAACTTTTGAACTAGGGACACACGACCGTGTCCTAGCCTGTGTCCTCACCCGTGTAACTCGCTGAGTAGGGTCACATGGTCGTGTAACACACTTGTGTGCTAGGCTGTGTAACACTTTGAGTCGCCCCACATGCCCGTGTTGCCAGGCCGTGTGCCTCACACGGCTGAGACACACGCCTATGTCTCAAGCCGTGTAACTTTCGAACTAGGGACACACGGTCGTGTTTCAGCCTGTGTCCTCACCTGTGTAACTCACTGAGTAGGTCCACATGGTCATGTCACATGCTCGTTTGTCAGGCCGTGTAATGCTTTGAGTTACCCCACATGCATGTGTGCCAGGCCATGTGTTCGGTCGTGTAACTCACTGACTTGTACCCTAAGGAAATAATCAGATGACACACGGTTGTGTTGCCAGGCCGTGTGCCTCACATGTCTGAGTCACACGCCCGTGTCTCAGGCCGTGTGAACCCAAAATTTACCTAAAATCAAACCATTTCATACCATTACATGCATAACCTTTCTACCTATTTTAGCACAGTTTAAAGGGACCTAAACAACATTCCAACACACATCAATATGGAATTTCAATATCTTAAATCAATTAACCAATATGCCATTCAAATGCACCACAAAATTTACCAAAACATGTGAACATTACCTAATTTCATGCAAAAAGACTTCATTCTATTATGTGCCTAAAATACATCATAATTGACCATTTTCAAGCCAACATCTTGTTCAAAAATGCTATACACAACAATTCTCAAAAGTGATCAAAAGGACTTTCCTAGACAAGCTTTATAAGTCTATCAAGCATTCATAAATATCAAGGTACAAAATACCAAATTACCATTTACATATTCGTCAAAACACCATATAAACCACCTTATACATGCCATTATAAACCTTAGCCAAAATACTCAAAAACTAATGAAAAGACTTCTGGATAGTGTGATAGGTCTTCGATACCCAGGAAAGCTCACACGTTGAACCATCTAGAATTACATCAGATACTCGAAAAAGCTCACACGAAGTGTGCCTTTACATATAACCGTAACCTTTCCTTTACATCATAGCTCACATGAGCTATGAAATAGGCCTGCTCACATGAACTGTGAGTCGGAATGTAAGCTACATGATGCTGCTCACACGAGTTGTGGAGAATCCGCAACAAATGCAGGACCTTAGCCATCAATAGGACATTCAAGACCAGCACTGGAAACATGAAATCCCTAATGACATGTCATTTGTATCTTAAAAATTCCTAAGGCTCAACCGGGACTCAATATCCAGCAATTCGTCATATCATTTATACATTTATATATTTCAATCCATTTACATTAAAAATAACATAGTAAACATTCAAATTAAATAACATTAATACGTTAACCATTCATACGAACTTACCTCAATGACTAGGGGCGTAGTAGTTAGGTCGAACTAATGGAAGCTTTTACTTTCCTCGATCTAGGTTTGTACGTGGTTTTTCTTGATCTAAATAGCTAATTCCAATCAATTGAATACTTTTTGTATTCAATTTAATCCACATTCCCTATTTATGCAAAATTTCCAATTTACCCCTAGCATTTTAACTTTTCACAATTTAGTCCTTAGGCTCATAATTTGGAATCTAACCATTTTAATCCTCCATTCAAGCTAGTCGAATTTCATAGGGACCTATACCAACTCATTTAAACCAACATTTCATAATAAAACCCTAAAATTTACACCTTTAATAAATTAGTCACTAATTCCAAAATTCATCAAAAATCACTTTACAAAACTTGTTTATTTTTCAACAAAGATTCATTATTTTTCATTTAACATCACAACTTACAGAAAAACATCCATGCCAAAACTCTCAACCTTTAACAATGTTACAAATTGACCCCCGGGCTAGCTAGATTAAGTTAAAACGATCTCAAAAACATAAAAATCATTAAAAACGAGACTCAGAATCACTTATATGCACACACCCAAACTAGTCAAACTTCAAAGCCCTAACAATGGCTATTCCTTTCATAAATTTTGGTGGAGAAGAAGACTAATGATGATACCATCTTTTAATTCCTTTTTGTTTTAAGTTTATTTACCTAATTACCAAATTGTCCTTTAAAAACTAAAAAAATTTCAATAAAGCCATGCCATGCACATCCACTAATTTATTAAATGGTTTATTTACCTTTCAATTCCTTTAGTTTAAAGTTTCATAGCCATTTGTCCCTTTTAACTAATAGAACTCAACTATTCACCTTTTATGATTTTGTCCTTTTCACTTAATTAAATACTTAAACATCAAAATTTCTTAACAAAATTTTAATACGACCTTAATATATTTCTATAGATAATAAAATAATAAAATAATAAAAATTTACTTGTCAAAATTCTGGTCTCGAAACCACTATTCCAATATCACTAAAAATGGGCTATTATATACTCCATGGATGAATAAGAGAAGTTTCAAGCAAGCTTTAAATTGCATGGATGGTATGTATTTTTCATCCGTTTTTAGTGATTTTTATGTTTTTGAGATTATTGTAGCTTAATTTAGCTAACCCAATAACTTATTTTTATAACTGTTAAATGTTTTGAGTTATGTCATTGATGAGTTTGAGATGTTTTTGAAGTTTAATGATAGACTTATAAGCTTGATATCAAAATAGAACTAATTTTTAAAGTAGTTTTGATTGATGTTAAAGTTTAAGGATAAAGTTGTTAAAATAGTAATGTTGCATGAAATTCTTGTAAAAATTTGATAAATATGGGTTGTATAGCGGTTATAGGAAAGTTGAATAACATGGTTTAGGATTAATTGTGTTCAATTTGAAAGTTTTGGGTTTAGGGACTAAATTGCATAAATGGTAAAATTTTGGGGTAATTTTGTAAAATGATAATAAAATGGCTTATGTGCATAATTTTAATTTTTTTAAGTTGTTTTAATTGATTATTTGAGTTAAAAATTATTATTTAGATCAAAAAATGAATCAACCGGACTATAATCGTGTAAAAGGAAAGTAAGTGGAGTAAACATCAGTGTCGCGTTCGTATATATTTTTGATTAGGTAACTTTGTTAGTGATTAAATTGATTAGTGATGTTCTTATAAATTAAATATTTATCTATATATGTTGGTTATTTGAGCTTATTGTTTAGTAAATGGTAAATGATGAAATGTATTAAGTTGTAATGATATTATAATTGAAGATTATGTTTGAAAATGGAAAATCATATGGTTGAATTCATGTGATAGGTAATGTTTGAATAATGAAATGAAATGGATTTGAATAATGGATCGTAAGAACCTTGTGAATGCTTAGGATACAAATGACATGTCATTAAGGTTATTACCATTTCGGGTGCTGGTCTTGGATGTGCTACTGATAGCTAAGATCCTGCATTTGTTGCGGATTCTTCACAACTCGTGTGAGCATTTATCGTCACAGCTTGTGTGAACTTTGTTCTTACATCTAACACTATTTTATTATGGTTCATCGGGTGAAAAATGAATAAATGAAAACAATTATATGAAAAGATTATATGAGAATAGATATATGAAAGGGACTTTTGATGTGGATACTTTTTATGTAAATGTGAAAGAGTAAAGAAATATATTATGGTTGATTGTGTACCAAATATGTTTACATGTTTATGTAATAGTATGATGATGATACAAGAATTATTTATGAAGTCACTAACCTTGTGAGATTTGTGATGTGTATAGGAGATAAGTGGACTTATGATCTTGTTTATGAAATTATATATGAAATGTTTAAGTTACATCTTATACGGTAAGCTAAGTTTAATTTTATCGTGAACTTACTAAGCAATGATTTGCGTACATATATTGTGTTTGTGTTCTTGTAGATCATCAGAAGTTTTGATCGATTGGAAGTTGAAGTTGAAGCTCACACTATCCTTCAACAAATCGGTAAAGATTTTGATAATTTTGATTTAGGTTATAAGTGGCATGTACTTGGAGTTCAAAAGCTTATATGTATATATTTCTATCTTGTGTTATGATTTGATTATGTAAATGTTGTTAAGATGCTACTTAATTAGGATTTTTGGTTTAAGTGTGTTCATGTATACATATGTGGTTTGGATCATACCTTGTGAAATTGGTTTGGAATGTGGTGAGGTGCTTTGGTATAATTGATAGGTACATGTTTGAGAATGATGAATGTGAAATGATTTAATGTTGAATTGTTGTGCCATTGAAGGCATATTGGTTGGATACTTAGTTTGTATGTTATTTGGTGTGTTTTGGTATGTTTTGGTGTGTTTTGAATATTTAAAAAAGGATGCAAATGGTATGGCTTGGGACCTAAGTAAATGTAGGCGAATTGACTTCTTTTTAAAGGTATTTTCGGAGCACACGACCTGTAACACAGTCTACAACACGATTGTGTGCCACACATGGTCACCGCATATGACCATCTGACCTATTTAATTTTGGTGTAGATTTGTTTACACAGTTTCAAGTTGTTACACAGCCTAGCGACATGACTGTGTGACCTAGAAATACACGACCATAGGTTGTTACACTGTAACACCCCAAACCTGGCCTAAACATTAGGATCGAATCTAGTGATGTCACATTGTAACGCCTCTTACCTGTATCAACGCTGGAATAGGGTACGAGGCATTACCAGAATAAATACACTTATAGACATATTAATCCGAGTTATAAAATTTTATCCAAATTAAAACTTTCCAATTTTTATTCTTGGGTCGTTAATTAGGGTTTACTTGGCTAAATATACTCACAATCTTTCACTTCCTCGTCGTATGAATTTATAAATTTTCACTTACTTGTTGAATTCATCCTGAGTTCCTGAATTGATCCGTATCATTACATATTCTCATATCGTCAAATTTTCCTTTTTAACTATTGTAGTACATCAGTAGTTCACTATCTGATAAGCTAATTGTCACATACATACATTAACCATTCATCTCCCATACAGCTAACTAAATTAGCCACAAAGATAGTACAAATTTTCTCTATTCGATATAAACCAAAACCTGTTAATTCTTTTCCAACAAACCCTACTAAATATACACTTTATACTAACCCAAGTGTTTAACCATTCACCCATGACATAAATGTATTTTATCCATTATTGCCGAATATAGATATGCTTCACAAATCATAATTCACCTCACATAGTAACCGAATTAATTTTTTATCATTTGTCAAATAGATTACAAAATAACTTATATAACAAAATATAAATACATTTTAAACCACACAGTTAAACAAATTTTCATGGCATTACATGATCATCACATATCAAAGACAAATTTTGACATTTCCATCACCTAAACCGAATTAATCAAAGCAACTCAATAATATAATCATCCATACATCATTATTATCACACATATATATATCATGACTAAATTTCTTAAACATTTGATCATTTGCTTTTCAATACCGCAATAGCTCATTCAATACCAATACGTATTTACCATTCAATTTAACATTTACAGATTATAATCGAGCATATGACCATTTATACACAATTCATTCATACATTTTATTGTCCTCCTCCTCCTCTCCATCCTACATCCTTTATGTATATAACATGCTTAAATAGCATTATACATAATTTCACTATCCACTTATATTTAAATTTAAAGTTTTCTAGTCGAGTTACAATCACTAAATTATTTTTATCTGGAGCTACAGAGCTCCAAATTAAGTTCCATTAATTTTCCTTGAAACTAGACTCACATATCTTCTTACCATAAAATTTCAGAATTTTTGGTTTACCCAATTAGTACAGTTTATTCTTTAGACTTTCCCCTGTTTCACTACTCGATAGCTCTGGCCCCTCTTCACTAAAATTTACTTAACTCTCTGTACAGAAGTCAAATGATGTTCTTGTTTATTCCTTTTGAAAATAGACTCATTGAGAAGTTCAAGCATGTATAATACAAGCCATAATTATTTTTGTAAAATTTTTGGTGATTTTCCAAAGTTGGAATAGGGGATTTCGAAATCAATTCAACCCTGTCTCATTAAATTCAAATATTTCAAAATATATAACTCTTTTTCTTGCTCTGTTTCTTTCATGTGAAAATAGACCCATTCAGCTTCAATTTCATCTAATTCAATTTCCACCATTTATGGTGATTTTTCAAAGTTGCACAACTGCTGTTGTTCAAAACTGTTCTATTTCTAAATTTACTCTTTTATAGTTTCGATATTTCATACCATCTTACACATGAGTCGATTAAGTATCAAACCCAATATTCCTCACATAATCTTGTCCATTTCATATGTACATTCACTTTTCCAATTTCTCTGTTGAACACTCAGAATATTATCCGTTACTCAGTGGATTCAACACTTAGCAACCAGCTTAAATTCAGTGATACGGGGAATCAGCACATAGCAACCTCTTTCACAATCAAAGATACGGTGGAATCAGCACTTAGCAACCACCTTTATATTCAGTGATACGGGGAATCAACACATTGCAACCCCTTTCACAATCAAATATATGGTGGAATCAGCACTTAGCAACCACCTTTAGAATCAATAATTCGAGGATTCAGTACTTAGCAACCCCTCGGGGAATCTGCACTTAGTGACCCCTTTTTATCCAATGTATTCCGGTCTATTCCGAGTGTTCAATCGGAAACCTTGTTTTTTTAACATTTTACCCCCTTTCTCAAACTTAACCATATTTTTTTTATAATCTACATCAAATATTTAATCTATATTCACTCAAATCTCAACAATATATTGAATAACATTAAAACAATGCATTAATTCACATACAAACTTACTTTGGTGCAACAATATAGAAATTTAGCAATTTAGTCTTTAATCTTTTCTTTTCTCCGATCAAGGTCGATTCCACTTCTTTCATCAAAACGGTCCTTAACTCAAACTTTGGCAAAATTACAATTTTGCCCCTAAACTTTTGTATATTTACACTTTTTCCCCAAAGCTCGGAAATTAAACTTCATCTCTTATTATTATGTTTTATGACATATTGAACATTTTTATCTTCTATAGCAACATCAAATTCCCACTCTAACACTTATGAACATTAGGTATTTTTACCGATTTTGTCGTTTTACTCGTTTTCACTTAAAACCGCTTAGCAAAAGTTGTTTAACATAATTTCTCGCTTTATATTCTACCATAAAACAAAAAAATAAACACATTTCACCTATGGGTATTTTTCCAAATATAAACCCTAGGTTAAATTATTGCTAGAAATAGCTAAAATAAGTTACCGGGACTCCAAAAACGTAAAGAACATTAAAAACGGGGCTTAGAATCGCTTACCATGGAGCTTGGAAGCTTGAAATCCCTAACTATGGCTTCTCCCCTTGCTAAATTCGGCCTTAGCTTGAAGATGGACAAATTTTTGGCTATTTTGGCATTTTTAATTCTTTTAATTACTAAATGACCAAAATGCCCCCAACTTAAAAAAAATTCCTATTTCACTTATCTCTTGTCCATTTTTGTCCAACAAGTTAACCAATGGTCTAATTACCATTTAAGGACCTCCAATTCAAAAATTCATAGCAATTTAACACCTCTAGCTTCTAGAACTCAACTTTTGCACTTGTTACAATTTAGTCCTTTTGGCTAAATTGAGTGCCCAAATGTCGAAATTTTTGAAAGAAATTTTTATGAAATCATTCTGTGAAATTGTAGACCATAAAAATATAATAAAAAATAAATTTTTCCTCGTCAAATTTGTGGTCCCGAAACCACTATTCCGACTAGATCTAAAATTAGGCTGTTAAAACTCTCCCTCCTTTAGGGATTTTCGTCCCCGAAAATCTTATCAAAAAGTAGATTAATGATCTGCTTCCACTCAATACATTTCAAATTCAGAAAGAACTTTAGATTTTTCACTGACACTAAACATTTTAAACTCCTATAGTTATCAAATATGTTACATAACTCTTTTCCTGCAGTTTTAACTATAAAAATCACAAAATACCTCTGTACACTCTTTCACTAGAACACTCTTCAAATAGTTCAGTAACGTATGTTGATAATCAATAACTCTTTATTCAACTCAGGCTGAATCATAAATAATGTTTCAGTTGACAATATTTTCGTGCAAAAGGAAACTTCAACAATCAGATTAACTTTAATTTACCTCAATATTTCTCAATTAGAATCATTATGATAGATATAATTTTGTATCAAGTCTTCAAGAATACAAATTCTTCTTCTAGATTAAACCTCAATCTATATATATACACTCAAAGTTTATTTCAAGTCTGGTAGATATATTCAAACTCATATAACCCAGACATATCATTATACAGAAGCCACAACCATCATATAAAATGATATCAATTTCGATGATATCCCAAAAGATGTCTAAAAGATCAATATCTCTCAATGTCTCTCATAGATATTAAAATCCAAAGTAATAGAAGCAATATAATCTTCACATATTCAACAGAACAACAGCCAGTAGAAATAAAATATTAGCCTCACTCAGACTTTACCGTCAATTTTCATATTCACACAAGGGAATAAATACCAGAAAAAGACATGGCGATGTCGAACATAACCCAAACAAACAAATAATTCTTTCATCTATTAATATGTTTAGCTAATGTTCTCATACAATAAGAATTCTTTTTGAAACTAAACAGTCACATATACTTCTAGGATGATTGTACACACAGAATGTCTAAAAGGATTCATAGTAATTACCCATTATAGCTACTGTACTCAGCTATTATTATAATACAAACATTACTCAATTGTCTGATTTTGTCATCAGAATTTTCACATTATCTCTTTACTAACAGAAATCAATCCAGAAAAACTTCCGGTTAATTTTTTTCTTTAAATAACATCCTGAATAAATTATTTAATCGGATTTAACTTCTTTTGTGACAGTAACTTTGCATAATCTGAGTAGTTTTCAGAACTATCCAATATTTCTCTCTTTTTATATTCTCTTTATTTGCTAATTCATTCAATTTTTCGACCACATTATTAATCTCCCGTACACAAATTTCTGTAACACTACACTCGTAAGCTTATTCAACCAAAATCTCAGAAATTTTATTGTAACATTTTACTAATATGGGAGGTGAGTGTAGTAAAGCCTCAAATTTATCTTACACATAAATGCGCATAACACATACTATCACAAATAGCCAAGTCATTACTAATTTCACATTCTCAAAGCATTTAATAAACATTTACTTTTAATCACTTTTGTTCTCAACCCATAATTCATATGCCAACTCAAATCACTAATTCACAATCGAAATTTCTATATAGCATCATAATCCAAATATCATAACTCATATGCTCATATAATTATAACATTTATCAATAACAAAATGTTATATTCTTTGATCTATACCTTTATGAGGTTCAACTCATAATCAATACATTTTGACTCAAACATTTAAGTGTTTACTTCTATACTGTCAGAATTAACTCATTTGAAAAACATATCTGTCTCATCAAGATAATTTTCGTCATAAAACAATACTAATGAGGGGGTGATGTTGAGGTCATAAAGCTTTTAACGTGCTCTCATAAATACATATATATATGACTTTGCATTCATCATCAATGTAATACCATCATAACCACGTAATTTATTCCAAGCAAATTAACACATCTATGTATTATGAATATTTTATGTCACCCATAATTTCACACAATGAATTTACTTACTCGAGCTCAATATTAATATCTAATTAAATTCCAATACTTACATTTTACTTACCGACATTTATTCAATTAGAGAACGTCTTACAGAATTGAGTACTTCGTTTTCTCTATGTCATAGTCCAACTATGGTCTTACACATATTTACATATTGATGCCATAGCCCAGCTATGGTCTTACACAGTAGCACATATCACACCAATGACATATCCCATGTATGGTCTTATACGGAAATCACATATCACATGTTGCCATGGTCCAACCATGGTCTTTTTTGTCGATTCATTACATATCACTGAACGAAAGTACTCATTCTTGCGTTTTACTCAATTTAATCATCCAATTCAATTTTCATGCTATTATAATATTCATGTTTAATAGTAAAGACATAAAACAAAATATCTTATTATCTTTAATTTAACAATTAAACATAAGATTCTATCATATGAACGTACTGATTTCACTTATTCAAGAAAATGTACATAAACACACATTCCATCTATTTAAGTAAATTCGCTTATCATATTCACTTAATCAAATATGTTGAGCACATAGCATCATATAATCACCAACATACTTGGATGAGCTTATCACAACATAAAATTTTTTTTAACTTATGATCATCTCTTTTCATACATGAAAACCTACATATCACGAATTTTTATTCTTACCTTTCCAAATTCCAACATAACGTGAGCATATTTCATTCATCTCAATATCATTTTCAGCATTATCGAAAATAGCTCGATTGAAAATCATCTCTGTCTTAACAAAAAAATTTCGTTAGAGCCTGGAGATATCACATCATCACGAGTAATAACATGGCATGTATAGCTAGACTCACATATGCTACGTTTGGTCCGAGAACTGACTAAACCGTAGCTCTGATACCACAAATGTAACACCCCAAACCCAACCTAAACATTAGGGCCGAATCTGGTGATGTCACATTGTAACACCTCTTACCCATATCAACGCTGGAATAGGGTACAAGGCATTACTAGAATAAATACACTTATAGACATATTAATCCAAGTTATAAAATTTTATCCAAATTAAAACTTTCCAATTGTTATTCTTGGGTCGTTAATTAGGGTTTACTTTGCTAAATATACTCACAATCTTTCACTTTCTCGTATTATGAATTTATAAATTTTCACTTACTTGTTGAATTCGTCCTGAGTACCTGAATTGATCCGTATCATTACATATTCTCATATCGTCAAATTTTCCTTTTTAACTATTGTAGTATATCAATAGTTCACTATCTGGTAAGCTAATTGTCACATACATACATTAACCATTAATCTCCCACACAGCTAACAAAACTAGCCACAAAGATAGTACAAATTTTCTCTATTCGATATAAACCAAAACCTGTTATTTCTTTTCCAACAAACCTTACTAAATATACACTTTATACTAACCCAAGTGTTTAACCATTCACCCATGACATAAATGTATTTTATCCATTATTGCCGAATACAGATATGCTTCACAAATCATAATTCACCTCACATAGTAACCAAATTAATTTTTTATCATTTGTCAAATAGATTACAAAATAACTTATATAACAAAATATAGATACATTTTAAACCACACAATTAAACAAATTTTCATGGCATTACATGATCATCATATATCAAAAACAAATGTTCTTGACATTTCCATCACCTAAATCGAATTAATCAATGCAACTCAATAATATAATCTCCCATACATCATTATTATCACACACATATATATCATGACTAAATTTCTTAAACATTTGATCATTTGCTTTTCAATACCGCAATAGCTCATTCAATACCAATACGTATTTACCATTCAATTTAACATTTACCGATTATAATCGGGCATATGACCATTTATACACAATTCATTCATACATTTTATTGTCCTCCTCCTCCTCTCCATCCCACATCCATTATGTATATAACTTGCTTAAATAGCATTATTCATAATTTCACTATCCAATTAGATTTAAATTTAAAGTTGTCTAGACGAGTTACAGCCACTAAATTATTTTTATCTCGAGCTACAAAGCTCCAAATTAAGTTTCATTAATTTTCTATAAAACTAGACTCTCGTATCTTCTTACCATAAAATTTTTAGAATTTTTGGTTTAACGAATTAGTACAATTTATTCTTTAAACTTTTCCCTGTTTCACTGCTCGATAGCTCTGACCCCTCTTCACTAAAATTTACTTAACTCTCTGTACAGAAGTCAAACAATGTTCTTGTTTATTGCTCTTGAAAATAGACTCATTTAGAAGTTCAAGCATGTATAATACAAGCCATAATTATTTTTGTAAATTTTTGGTGATTTTCCAAATTTGGAACAGGGGATTTCAAAATCAATTCAACCCTATCTCACTAAAATTCAAATATTTCAAAATATATAACTCTTTTGCTTTCTCTGTTTATTTCATGTGAAAATAGACTCATTCAACTTCAATTTCATATATTATTCAGCCTCTAATTCAATTTCCACCATTTATGGTGATTTTTCAAAGTTGCACAACTGTTGTTGTTCAAAACTGTTTTATTTCTAAATTTACTCTTTTATAGTTTCGATATTTCATACCATCTTACACATGGGTCGATTAAGTATCAAACCCAATATTCCTCACATAATCTTGTCCATTTCATATGTACATTCACCTTTCCAATTTATCTGTTGAACACTCAGAATATTATCCTTTACTCGGTGGATTAAGCATTTAGCAACCACCTTAAATTCAGTGATACGGGAAATCAACACATAGCAACCCCTTTCACAATCAAAGATACGGTGGAATCAGCACTTAGCAACCACCTTTATATTCAGTGATATGAGGAATCAGCACATAGCAACCCTTTTCACAATCAAATATATTGTGGAATCAGTACTTAGCAACCACCTTTAGAATTAATAATTTGGGGAATCAGCACTTAGCAACTCCTCGAGGAATCTGCACTTAGCGACCCCTTTTTATCCAATGTATTTTGGTCTATTCTGAGTGTTCAATCGGAAACCTTATTTTTTTTAACATTTTACCACCTTTCTCAAACTTAACCACATTTTTTTATAATCTACATCAAATATTTAATCTATATTCACTCAAATCTCAACAATATATTGAATAACATTAAAAAAATGCATTAATTCACATACAAACTTACTTTGGTGCAACTATATAGAAATTTAGCAATTTAGTCTTTAATCTTTTCTTTCCTCCGATCAAGGTCGACTCCACTTCTTTCTTGAACTATAATAACACATTTAACTTATTTAACATGAAAATTCATCAACTTTGGCAAAATTATAATTTTGCCCCTAAACTTTTGCATATTTACACTTTTTCCCCAAAGCTCAGAAATTAAACTCCATCTCTTATTATTATGTTTTATGACATACTAAACATTTTTCTCTTCTATGGTAACATCAAATTCCCATTCTAACACTTACTTATGAACATTAGGTATTTTTACCGATTATGTCGTTTTACTCGTTTTCACTTAAAATCGCTTAGCAATAGTTGTTTAACATAATTTCAGCTATGGGTATTTTTCCAAATATAAACCCTAGGTTAAATTATTGCTAGAAATAGATAAAACTATAATAACACATTTAACTTATTTAACAGGAAAATTCATCAACTTTGGCAAAATTATAATTTTGCCCCTAAACTTTTGCATATTTACACTTTTCCCCAAAGCTCAGAAATTAAACTTCATCTCTTATTATTATGTTTTATGACATACTAAACATTTTTCTCTTCTATGGTAACATCAAATTCCCATTCTAACACTTACTTATGAACATTAGGTATTTTTACCGATTATGTCGTTTTACTCATTTTCACTTAAAATCGCTTAGCAAAAGTTGTTTAACATAATTTCAGCTATGGGTATTTTTCAAAATATAAACCCTAGGTTAAATTATTTCTAGAAATAGATAAAACAAGTTACCGAGATTCCAAAAACATAAAGAACATTAAAAACGGGCTTAGAATCACTTACCATGGAGCTTGGAAGCTTGAAATCCCTAACGATGGCTTCTCCTCTTGCTAAATTCGGCCTTAGCTTGAAGATGGACAAATTTTTGGCTATGTTGGCCTTTTTAATTCTTTTAATTACTAAATGACCAAAATGCCCCCAACTTAAAAAAAATCCTATTTCACTTATCTCTTGCCCATTTTTATCCAAAAATTTAACCAATGGTCTAATTACCATTTAAGGACCTCCAATTTAAAATTTCATAGCAATTTAACACCTTTAGCTTCTAGAACTCAACTTTTGCACTTTTTACAATTTAGTCCTTTTGGCTAATTTGAGTGCCCAAACGTTGAAATTTTTGAATGAAATTTTTACGAAATCATTCCGTGAAATTGTAGACCATAAAAATATAATAAAAAATAAATTTTTCCTCGTCAAATTTCTGGTCCCGAAACCACTGTTTCGACTAGATCTAAAATCGGGCTGTTACATACACGGTTTGTGTAACAACCCATTTTCAATGATTTTGGGACCACAATTTTGATGAGAAAATTATTATTTTATTATTATTATGATTTCTACGAGAATATATTAAGGTCGTGTTAAAATTTCAGCAAGAAATTTTAATGTTTACATAGTTAATTATGTAAAAAGGACTAATTGTAAAAAGTGTAAAAGTAGAGTTCTATTAGTTAAAAGTGCTAAATGACTATGGAAATGGAAGTAAATAGAATTAAATGGTAATTATACCATTCATAAGGTTAGTGGATGTGCATGGAATGGTTTTATTGAAATTTTGGAAGTTTTTAAAGGTTAATATGGTAATTGGTAAATTAAAGATAAATTAAATGAAACAAAGGTTACTTCATCTTCTTCAAATTGTTTCTACCAAAATTTCAAAGTAAGAAAAAGCCATTTTAGGGTTCTTAGGTTCGGCTACTTCAAGGGTGTGCATGTAAGTGATTTTAACCCTGTTTTTAATGATTTCTATGTTTTTGAGATCGTTTTAGCTTAATCTAGCTAGCCCAAGGGTCAATTTGTAAAATTTTTAAGGGTTGAGGGTTATTCCATGAATTTTCTTTAATGATTTTTGATGTTAAATGATAGATTATGAATCTTTGTTGAAAAATAAACAAGTTTTGTAAAGTGATTTTTGATGAAATTTGTAATTAGGGATTGGTTTGTAAAAATAGGAAAAACCCATGTTAAATTTATGAAGCGATGAATTATTTGGGTTGGTTTAAGTCCTTAAAGAATTCAGGTAACCTATAAGAGGGATTAAAATGCTTAGATTTCAATTTATGAGCTTAAGGACTAAATTGTGAAAAGTTAAAATGTCAGAGGCAAAATAGTAATTTTGCATAAATCTAAAATGTGGATTAAATTGATTACTATAAGTATTAAATGGATTGAAATTTTCTATTTAGATCAAGATAAACTACATACGGACCTAGATCGAGGCAAAACAAAAGCTTCGGATTAGCTCGATTTAACTTCTACGCCTTAGTAGTTGAGGTAAGTTCGTATAAATGGTTATCACATTATTGCTATTTAAAATCGTATGTTATTATGTTATTTATAATGTAAATTGATCGCTGTATAACAAATCAATGCTATGACAGTTATTGAGTCTTAATTGAACCTTAGGAATTAGTAAGATTCAAATTACATGTCATTAGAATTTCATGTTTCGGGTGTTGGTCTTCAATGTCCTACCGATGGCTGAGGTCTTGTATTTTTTACAGATTCTCTACAGCTCGTGTGAGTAGCATCGTGTAGCTTACATTTCAACCTACAACTCGTGTGAGTAGGCCCATTTCACAACTCGTGTGAGTAGGCCCATTTCATAGCTCGTGTGATCAATGATGTAAAGGAAAGGTTATGGTTATATGTAAAGGCACATTTCATGTGAGCTTTCCCGAGTATTCGATGAAATTCTAAATGGTTCAATGGGTAAGAAAAGGGATTGAAATGGTAAGTATTCAAACGGAATATAGCATAATCTTATGGAAATAATGAATGAACTAATTAATGTATTCCATATGGAAAATGACTTATATTATGGTTGATTCATTTTATTTATGTGCAAGTGTGCTAACTTGTGTAGTGATGGTGATGTATAGGCTTATGCTAAGCTTATGGTTTGGGTTATATTATGCTTAAGCTTTATATTATACAAATGGAATGGTAATATATATTTTATTTTAGAAGAGCTTACTAAGCATTACTTGCTTACGTAGTTTCTTTCCTACGTTTGATAGATTATTAGAAGCTTGCTCGGTTTGGAAGTTCATTGAAAATCTATCACACTATCCAAGATAAATATCGGTATTTTTTAAATGTTCTGGCCAAGGTTATAATGACATGTATAGGGTGAATTGTAATGGCTTTTTGTGAAATGTTTAGTTAGTGATTTGGCATGTATAAGTTGTGGAAGTTAACTTGGTTGGTATAATTTGATGCCATGTTAGTTTGTGTCATTCTGGTTATCTTATGATGCATGTTTTGAATTACTGCAATGGTAAATTTGGAATTGTGACAGCCCAAAGTTGACCCTAGTCGGGAAGTGGTTTCGGGACCGCTAAACCGAGTCACCGAAATGTTTGAATGTGATACTTATTGTGTAGAATATGTAATTATGAATGTGTGAAAATTTCAAGCTTCAATTTGGTTGATTTCATGTGAATTTAGTCAATAGGACTTATGTGAGAAAATTCTAAAATGTGATAGGTCAATGTGTGAGGACCTATTAGTGCATGAGGACAAAGGGGGGGGACTTGCATGTCAAATTCCCCCTAATGAGTAGTGGCCGGCCATGACAAGGAAGGATGGGTAAAACATGTCATGAAACATGTTTTGTTAGTGGAAGAATAAAATAAGGAGTATGGGTAATAAAGAAATGGAAAACAAAAGAAAAAAAAATGTGTGTGTAGTGTTTGTCCCCCCATTGCCGTGAGCTAAAGAAGAGAAAGGGGGGAATTTTGTTCATCCTTTTGCTCATCTTCATGCTTGCCAAAAACTAGAAAGAAAAACAAAGAAAAATTTTCTCATCCTTTGGTTCATCCTTGGCCAAAAATTTTAAGGAGGAAAGAAGAAGAAAGGTGAAGAGATTCGGCCATGCATGTAGCTAGGCTAAGGTATGTTTGATGATGTTCCATGAGAGGCATGCATGTTTTAGTTGTTAGCTTGAGTTCTACCTAACCCATGGTCTAAATCTTGCTATGTGATGGAAATGGCACTTGACCATGGATGAATCATTCTTGGTTGATGTTTGATGTTGTGGTGATGAGGCATGAGGATGAGTTAAGATTCGGCCTAGGTGGAGGTTGTGTTAATGCCATTGCATGCAAAATATGAAGCTTGTTAATGATGCATGTGATGATGGCTTGATGATTCTTGAACCTCCTTTTTAGCATTTTTTTTGTGTGAGCACATATGTGCATTGGTTGCTAAATGGAGAAGAATCGGCTAGCAAGATGTGTGCTAAGGCCGAATGTAACTTTGCATGTTAATGAGCAATGCATGTGTTAAATTGATGAAAAGGGGGAGGATGCTTTACTAGTGTGTATATGTGTGTATTAAGTGTTGAAATCGACCCCAAAAATGGACATGCATATTCGGCCAAGGGCAAAGAAATTAGCTAATATGTTGTGTTGATGCATGATTTTTGCATGTATGAGACTTTAATGTCTAATGTATAAATATGGGCTAAGTGCCTTGTGTTCATCTTTTGATGCCTAAATGATGAAATCAATTTATTTGTTTGATTAAGCTCAAGAGCAAAGGGGAAATAAAACCGATAAAGGGAAGGAAAAAGTGGTTGAATAGCTAGCGGAATCGTTCGACAACACCCGAGGTAAGTTCTTGAGTAAGAGAGCTTAAATTTCGATGTGATTAAATCATGCTCTATGTGTGGCTATTGAGCCGAATGTGCAAGGACAATATGTGCCTTATGTTTGAGTTTCGTAAACGAAAATGAGATATGAATGTACCATGAATTATTGTTAGATGTGCATGATTAATTGAATGCTGTCCGGGCTAAGTCCCGAAGGCTTTGTGCTAAGCGAATATATCCGGACTAAGATCCGAAGGCCTTTGTGCGAGATACTAAATCTGGGTTAAGTCCCGAGGGCATTCGTGCGGGTTATTAAAGCCGGGTTAAGTCCCGAAGGCATTCGTGCGAGTTGTTAAATCCGGGTTACGTCCCGAAGGCATGGTGTGAGTTACTAAAACCGGGCTATGTCCCGAAGGCATTTGAACGAGGAGCTATATTCGGTTAAATCCCGAAGGTACGTGAATTGGTAACGAATGAGCTTGCTGTAAAATTCCAGCGAATACTCGAAAAACATCCCAATATGGGGATATGTTACGTATGTGTTGAATTAAATCGAGCCCTTACAAATAAATGTTCGCTCAGTTGATAAACGAGCTATCGGCCTTCGGCTAAGTTAGTCTATTGTGTATGTGCATAAGGGTTGTTAATGTTGTGAAGCAAGTTTAATATCGATAAATTGCGTATTATGAAATATTCCGTTTAGCTAAATGTGTGATATTCTTTGTTTATGCTGGAATTCCTTGCTCAAACTTACTAAGCATAAATTGCTTACTCGTTACATTGCTCCTCTGTTTTATAGATTTTTGGTTCTCCAGCTATCGGACTCGGGATCTTGAAGTCGAAGTCGCCCACACTATCAAAGGCTCTTTTGGGTACTATTTTGGTTGAATTTTGTTATGGCATGTATAGGACTACCCATTGTTGTCTTTCGAGTACTTTATGAAATGTATAAGTGTACAGCCATGCGAAAATGGCTTGTAGAAGTGGAGTATGGCATTAGACCATTCGTATTATGAATGTATAGATGGTTTCATGATGTAACTATGTTGGAATGGAAGTGTTGAGCAAATGATCAGCCACTAGAATGGCTAAGTATGATCATATGTGGGCTTATGTATGACAAGGCCCTAGTTGGTCCATGAAACCCCAAATTAGGTAAGGTTCACTTTGAAAACAGAAGCTGATAGCAGCAGTGGTGTGGATTGGAAAAATCACAAGAATTCGTAGGAGTGGAATTAAATAGTGAATAAATTATGTAATCGAACCTTGATGAATCTACTTTCATATGGAAGCAACGAAACAATTATAGGAACAGTACAGAAAGAGATATTCGGGTTCTTGTGGAACAGGGCCAGAACAGTTTCTGGATTCACTGTTCCGCCTTTGGAAATTCACTATAAATTGACCAGAGATAATTAGGGGTCATACCATATATGTATGGATTCCTCTCTGAGTCTAGTTTCCATAGAAACAAACGGCATCAGTATTGAAGCTCTGTGCAGAGAGATATCCCAGTCGTAATGGGAAAAGGTCAGTGTAGTCGACCCCTGTAACATGGGAGACTTTGACTAATAAACTGTACTAATTGGCCCGACCAAAAATTCTAGAAAAAAATCCATAGGTGGGGACATGAGTCTAGTTTCAGGGAAAAATCACAAAACTGATTTTGAGTTGTGAAACTCAAGATATGATTTTTGAAGCGACTAGTACTCAGACTGGGCAGTGTCTGGAAAATTTTTCAAAGTTTGTTAACATCTCGTGTCCGACTCCGGTGTCGGTCTCGGGTTCGGGGTGTTACATTTTATTGGTATCAGAGCTATGGTTTAGTCGATTCTAGGACTACCGTAATGTGTTGGGTCTAGCTATACATGCCATTTTATGTGATTACTTGATAGTGTGGTGATTTCCGACAATTGTAAATGTGTTTATAGTAATGGATCCCGATCGTGACCGAGAGGTAGCTGATGATCTTGAGAGTGTAGCGCCTGCTCCCGCACAAGGGACAGTGCCGGCAGACTCTCAACCTAATGCTAGTAATCCGAATGATGAAGCTAGACAAGCATTCTATAGCGTGATGAATGATTGGTTTAACCAATACATTTGAACTAATATGGCTGTTCCACAACCTCCATTCCCGACAAATACTACCCCCGCACCTACAATACCACCGGTAACGGACCAAATAAGGTCAAATAAGCCCCCAGTTGACAGAATCCGAAAACATGGGGCTACTGAATTTAAGGCTATGGATAGCGATGATGCCGAGCAAGCTGAATTTTGGCTGGACAACACTATCCGGGTACTCGATGAGCTATCTTGTACACCCGATGAATGCCTAAAGTGTGCTATCTCCTTGCTACGTGATTCTGCCTACTATTGGTGGAGTACTCTGACTTCTATTGTGCCCCGAGAGCAAGTAACTTGGGAGTTTTTCCAAACTGAGTTTCGGAAAAAGTATATCAGTCAGAGATTTGTTGATCAAAAAACGGAAGGAATTTCTTGAGCTTAAGCAAGGCTCCATGTCGGTTACTGATTACGAGCGAAAATTTGTTAGACTTAGCAAATACGCTCGGGAATGTGTTTCGTCCGAAGCTATTATGTGTAAACGCTTCGAGGATGGGCTGAATGAAGATATAAAGATGTTCGTTGGCGTTCTTGAAATACAAGAGTTCGTGGTACTTGTTGAACGAGCTTGTAAAGCCGAAGAGCTTAGAAAAGAAAAGCAAAGAGTTGATGAGGGAACTGGAGAGTTTCGTAAAAGATCCTCGGGGAGGTCTCTTCAACAGACATCGAAGAGATTTCGAGATGATGCGGGCCAGTTTAGAGGCACTTCGGGGCTTTTTGGACGAGATCGTGATCGACCCCCTGTGGGTACACGAGGCACTTCGGTCGCCAGTGTTGGGAATGAACGTCGAGACAGGACGAAATGCCGATATTGCGGTAAATGGCATTCGGGGAGTTGTAGATTTCCTGACCGCTCCTGTTACAAATGCGGATCAGTGGACCACTTCATTAAAGATTGCCCGAGGTTGTCGGGACAGAATGCAAATCAGAGTGGGAGACTGGGTGCTACCACTGCTCGAGGTAGACCATCTGGAAATATGGGCAATGCTGGTGGTGGTCAGAGAGGATCTAGAGATGATATAACCAGATCCGAAGCCCGTGCGCCTGCTAGAGCTTATGCTATACGTGCCCGCGAGGATGCTTCTTCGCCTGATGTTATTACCGGTACATTCACCCTCTTTGATACTAATGTAATTGCTTTGATTGACCCCGGTTCTACTCATTCTTACATATGTGAAACCTTAGCATCCAGTAAGACTTTACCTATTGAGTCTACTGAGTTCGTAATTCGGGTGTCAAATCCCTTGGGTCGTTACGTGCTTGTCGACAAAGTGTGTAAGAAATGTCCCCTGGAAATTCGAGGTTCCTGTTTTCCAGCGGACTTGATGCTTTTGCCTTTTGATGAATTTGATGTTATCCTTGGGTTGGATTGGTTGACCGCGCATGATGCGATTGTGAATTGCAAGAGCAAGACTATTGATTTGAGGTGCGCAAATAACGAAGTAGTCCGAATTGAGTCTGCGGACTTGGAGGGGATGCCAGCTGTAATATCAGCAATGTTGGCACAGAAATATGTAAGAAAAGGGTGCGAAGCATACCTTGCATATGTGCTTGATGACAAAGAATTAGAAAAGAAACCCGAATCTGTGCCGGTGGTTTGTGAATACCCGGATGTTTTTCCGGAAGAATTACCGGGTTTACCACCTGTTCGGGAGGTAGAGTTTGGTATTGAGCTTGTACCTGGGACTACGCCGATTTCGATAGCTCCGTATCGTATGGCACCAACTGAGTTAAAGGAGTTGAAAGCTCAGTTGCAAGAACTGACGGATAGAGGTTTCGCTCGACCAAGTTTCTCACCTTGGGGTGCACCAGTATTGTTCGTGAAAAAGAAGGACGGAACCATGAGGTTGTGCATTGACTATCGTCAGCTGAATAAAGTGACGATAAAGAACAAATATCCGTTGCCGCGCATCGATGATTTGTTCGACCAACTGAAGGGAGCCTCAGTGTTCTCAAAATAGATTTGAGATCGGGCTATTATCAGTTGCGAATTCGAGATCCAGATATTCCCAAAACTGCCTTCAGAACGAGATATGGTCACTACGAATTCTTAGTGATGCCGTTTGGGCTCACTAATGCCCCTGCGGTATTTATGGATTTGATGAATCGGATCTTCAGACCGTATTTGGATCAGTTCGTAGTTGTGTTCATTGATGACATTTTGGTCTATTCAAGAGATGAGACCGAACATGCTGAGCATCTGAGGCTAGTGCTGCAAATTTTGCGGGATAAGCAGTTATATGCTAAGTTCAGTAAGTGTGAGTTCTGGTTAAGAGAGGTTAGCTTCTTGGGTCATGTGGTATCCGCATCGGGTATTTGAGTTAACCCGAACAATATTTTAGCCATACTTGACTGGAAACCTCCGAGAAATATTACTGAAGTTCGGAGCTTTTTGGGGCTCGCCGGTTATTACCGACGATTTGTGAAAGGTTTCTCAATGATAGCCACACCATTGACGAAGCTACTTCAAAAGGATGTTAAGTTCGAGTGGACGGAGAAATGTCAGAAAGTTTCAACCAACTGAAAACTCATTTGACTGAAGCTCCAATTTTGGTGCAACCCGAATCAGGTAAAGAGTTTGTCATTTATAGTGACGCATCCCTACTTGGGTTGGGTTGCGTACTGATGCAAGAAGGTCGAGTCGTGGCCTATGCGTCGAGACAATTGAAGCCTCACGAGAGGAATTATCCGACCCATGATCTCGAACTAGCTGCCATCGTGTTTGCTTTAAAAATATGGCGACATTATCTGTTTGGTGAGAAGTGCCATGTATTTTCGGATCACAAAAGTCTCAAATATTTGATGACTCAACGAGACTTGAATCTGCGACAAAGACGTTGCTTGAGTTGTTGAAAGATTACGAGCTTGTCATTGATTACCACCCGGGAAAGGCTAACGTGGTTGCGGACGCCTTAAGCCGGAAGTCATTGATTGCTTTACGAGCGATGAACGTGCATTTGTCTGTTCTACCAGACAGTGTGTTAGTAGCTGAATTAAAAGCTAAACCATTATTGACTCACCAAATTCGTGAAGCTCAGAAAGTCGATGATGAATTGGTTGCAAAACGGGCTAAGTGTTTTCCGAACGAGGAATCGGAGTTTCAAATGATGATGATGATTGTTTGAGGTTCAGAAATCGTTTGTGTGTTCCAAGGAATTCGGAACTCATTTCGATGATTCTGAACGAAGCCCATTGTAGCCGAATGTCAATTCACCCGGGGAGTACGAAAATGTACAACGATTTGAAACGTCAATTTTGGTGGCATGGTATGAAACGGACATCTCTGACTTTGTTTCGAGATGTTTAATATGTCAACAAGTGAAGCGGAACATCAAGTGCCTTCAAGATTACTTCAGCCGATCATGATACCCGAGTGGAAATGGGATCGAGTCACAATGGACTTTGTGTCCGGACTGCCATTGTCAACTAGTAAGAAGGATGCGATTGGGTTGTTGTCGATAGACTGACTAAGTCGGCTCACTTTATCCCCGTGTGTATGGATTTTCATTGGATAGACTAGCTGAATTGTACGTTCTCAAATTGTGAGATTACACGGGGTACCTATTTCTATCGTGTCGGATAGAGATCCGAGATTCACCTCACGATTTTGGAAGAAATTGCAAGAAGCTCTGGGTACCAAACTGCAGTTTAGCACTGCTTTTCACCCCTAAACCGATGGTCAATCCGAGTGGATAATTCAGATACTTGAGGATATGTTGAGATGTTGCATCCTCGAGTTCAGTAGTTCCTGGGAACGGTATTTACCTTGATTGAATTCGCTTACAACAATAGTTTTCAATCAAGTATTAAGATGGCACCTTACGAGGCTTTGTACGGTCGTAAATGCCGTACACCATTGTTTTGGACCGAGCTCGGTGAAAGTAAAATTTTCGGAGTTGATTTGATTAGAGATGCTGAACAGAAAGTAAAGGTAATCCGTGAAAGTCTGAAGGTAGCCACGGATCGTCAGAAATCGTACGCAGATTTGAAACGAAAAGACATCGAGTATCAGGTGGGAGACAAAGTGTTCCTTAAGGTTTCACCTTGGAAAAAGATACCCAGGTTCGACCGTAAGGGCAAGTTGAGCCCAAGATTCATTGGGCCGTACGAAATCTCCGAACGAGTTGGTCCGGTTGCGTATAGATTGATTTTGCCGCCGGAGCTTGAAAAGATTCATGACGTCTTTCATGTTTCGATGCTTCGACGCTATCGATCTGATCCATCGCACATAATTAGCCCATCGGAGGTTGAAATTCAAGTCGACATGAGCTATTAAGAAGAACCGATGCGTATCCTAGCTTGTGAAGTGAAGGAGTTGCGAACAAAAGAGTTCCGCTAGTAAAGGTGTTATGGCTCAAACACGGGATCGAGGAAGCTACTTGGGAGACCGAGAGCTCGATGAAAGACGATACCCAAACTATTTACCGGTAAGATTTTCGGGACGAAAATTTCTTAAGTGGGGGAGAGTTGTGACAGCCCAAAGTTGACCCTAGTCGGGAAGTGGTTTCGGGACCGCTAAACCGAGTCACCGAAATGTTTGAATGTGATACTTATTGTGTAGAATATGTATTATGAATGTGTGAAATTTCAAGCTTCAATTTGGTTGATTTCATGTGAATTTAGTCAATAGGACTTATGTGAGAAAATTCTAAAATGTGATAGGTCAATGTGTGAGGACCTATTAGTGCATGTGGACAAAGGGGGGGACTTGCATGTCAATTCCCCCTAATGAGTAGTGGCCGGCCATGACAAGGAAGGATGGGTAAAACATGTCATGAACATGTTTTGTTAGTGGAAGAATAAAATAAGGAGTATGGGTAATAAAGAAATGGAAACAAAAGAAAAAAATGTGTGTGTAGTGTTTGTCCCCCATTGCGTGAGCTAAGAAGAGAAAGGGGGGAATTTTGTTCATCCTTTTGCTCATCTTCATGCTTGCCAAAAACTAGAAGAAAAACAAAGAAAAATTTTCTCATCCTTTGGTTCATCCTTGGCCAAAAATTTTAAGGAGGAAAGAAGAAGAAAGGTGAAGAGATTCGGCCATGCATGTAGCTAGGCTAAGGTATGTTTGATGATGTTCCATGAGAGGCATGCATGTTTTAGTTGTTAGCTTGAGTTCTACTAACCATGGTCTAAATCTTGCTATGTGATGGAATGGCACTTGACCATGGTGATCTTCTTGTTGATGTTTGATGTTGTGTGATGAGGCATGAGGATGAGTTAAGATTCGGCCTAGGTGGAGGTTGTGTTAATGCCATTGCATGCAAATATGAGCTTGTTATGATGCATGTATGATGCTGATGATTCTTGAACCTCCTTTTTAGCATTTTTTTGTGTGAGCACATATGTGCATTGGTTGCTAAATGGAGAAGAATCGGCTAGCAAGATGTGTGCTAAGGCCGAATGTAACTTTGCATGTTAATGAGCAATGCATGTGTTAAATTGATGAAAAGGGGAGGATGCTTTACTAGTGTGTATATGTGTGTATTAAGTGGTTGAAATCGACCCCAAAATGGACATGCATATTCGGCCAGGGCAAAAATTGCTAATATGTTGTTGACTGATTTTTGCATGTATGT